>NW_015174867.1:515379-545078 GCF_001447785.1 Gekko japonicus | reverse complement strand
TTCCCTCCCCCCTTCCCTTCAGAAGAGAGTGGCCCCAGGATTGGCCAATTCTCCGATCCCATTGGTGCGTCCCCATCCTTCTTCCCCTCGATTAGACCAATGCTTCTGGGGATGGCAACCACTGCCTCCATTGTGCCTTCCCTTTGCTGCCAGAGTCCTTCTGGCTGGTTGACAGGGCAGGATCCCCAGTCCTCCTGGATACCTTTGTTGGCTTCTTCCTGTCTCAGCCTGCCATCTGAAGGTAGGTATCCCGTAGCCACCGGCTCTCTCATCCGCATTTGGGCTCATCCAACATCCACACACACCCCACCCATGGCTGGAAGCCTGTCCTATGGGTTGTCTGGGTGCCTCCTCTGGGAATGCCCCCATTAGGGCAGGGCCCTTGACCCCACGGTTCCTGGTGGGAGAGACAGGAGGGGGTCTGGGGACTCCCCTTCCTGACACATAGGCTGGGAACAATGGGTACAGTTTCTTATTGGGTCGACTGAGGGTGAAGGGCTGGTATTAGGGCTGGAAGCAGCAGAAACTGCTATTCCTGCCCATTGCCATCCTGGGGGGCGTGGCCAGCCATTATCTCCAGCCAATGCCTAAACAGCAGCAGCTAGTTGTCACAGTTATGCTCCTTTTAACAGTGCAAACCAGCACACACAATAAATATATTCTTTGCTATGGAGAAGGTGAAAGCCACAAGGCCTAGCAACCAACTAGCTCTGGGTAAAATCCTCGCTGGCCCTGTTGACCAGCAACCCACTGCAGTCACAGCAAAGAATGAGTAGCCACACATGAATATAAATCCCACAAGCACGGGACGGAAGGGTGGATCTTGCCAAGAGAGAATAGCTGAGTGCCAAGCACCTCTTCAGCCTGCTCCTTTTAATCTGAGCTGTACTCCAGAGACAGCCCTGTAGCCATAGGTCTTTGTTCCCCACCCATTCCGTGATGCACTACCTCTGGGGCAGACCACAAGAAGCTGCTTGAGACCTGACTGGCTGACAGCCAGTGCTGGGCCCAATTACCCAAAACCACTTCTATCCAGGCATAAATGCCACACACACACCCCACCCATGGCTGGAAGCCTGTCCTACATCTGTTTTGAAAACCTCTACAATCCGCTAGTATGTCAGTCTTTTCTCACTGGTTTTTGTCCTCCTTGACTGGATATGTTTTGAAAACCAGAGTAAGGACATGAGATGTTTAAATGAGCATCTCTTGGTAATCCCAGAAGGAGACGTTTAGTCAATCCTGATGCCCACCCAGGCTCGTAGCCAGGATTTTTTAAGTCAGGAGGCATTTAACTTTCTTAGGGGGCACTGGCTAATTGAATTAAAGGAATACCTGGCTCCTTCCCTGCACCTGCTGCTGCTTGGTGGCTGTGGCCTGGATGGGAAGTCGTGGGGCTTTGCCAGTAAGTCAGGGGACCTAGCCCTGAGATGCCCCACTGTAGCTACGGGCCTGTGCCTACCAATATGTTGTGGTCATGGTTATCTGGGCAGAATGCAAGGAAGGAGTTTAGGAAAACAAAACTTTGTTAATATCCCCATGACAGAATGTCACCTTCCGCTACCTCCTGTACAAGCTTTCTCCCCCACCCCCCTTCACCTAACCTGTTCACTTCCTAGCTTATTGAATCTGCCAATAGGTTTAAGTCTGGCACAAACATTTATCTTTCTCTTCCACACAGTTGCTACTGCGTTGCCAACCTCAACATGAAATTTGTCAGCCACTCATTTGTAACTAAAACCAACAAAAAACCCAATTCTTTTTAATGAAATACTCGTTTGGAACACTGTCAAGGAGTCCGAGTCTGAACCCCATGTGTCCCCAAGGTGGCTGTACAGAAGTAACCAGATCTTTGTTTATTTAAAAAAATGGTTTCTGAAGTTTTATTTAATTTCTGTCAAAATAAAGATTCATTCTACAGGCAACACATTACTCTAAAATCATGCAACAGGAAAACAGGAAAACCAGCTTTACTATCGAACCCTTTACAAGACATGTATTGGATGGCACAAACCTTAAATCCAAGAGTCAAAGGCCATAGCACCAGTGTTATGTTGCTAGCAATTGCAATTCAAGCATATAATAGTCCAAGCCTTTAGTCTAATAGAATCCAAACTAGTCTATCTTCTTCAGGGTCTTAGCTCAATTATAGCTTTTGTTCAAAATAAATTAATGAGCAGTAGTCTTAGTTTACATATCATAGTCAGCGAAATACAAAGACCATGAAAAGCAGAAGTCGGTTGAGACTATACACTTAACATTATCAATAGAAGGAACAGAAATTTAAATATTAAATACAGTGAGAATCACCTAAAATGAGGTACCCAGATATAAACACATTTCGTTCTCCAAGGGATGATGAAGGTATACCAGCTTCACAGGAAAAACACAATCAAAGAGAGAACCAAAGCACAAGATGGCGATGCTGCGGGACGTTTGTGCTTGCGCTCCCATGGGGAAAAATTGAAAATGAGCTGGAATACAGCGTCAATGCTATTTACAGCTGGCCAAGTAAGTTCTGGAGAGCAAGTGGACTATCGGCATGGGGAGAGGGCTATAACATCACCCTACTCTATATCTCCCACTCCAGCACGACCTAAATCGACCAAAACATCTCGGCCCGGCCTACCTGGTGCGAGCTCCGCTCTGCAGGACCTCGGGCTGCCGTGGGGGCTTGGTCAGCTGCAGCGTCCTTGGGACTGTGGTTGGCGCGGTGGCCTTTGGATAGCGGTGGAGCTCTTGACAGTACAGGACCCATGGCAGCTGGTGAAGACACCTGGAGACTGCTAGTGACGCCTGGAGACAGCTGGTGGAGCATTTGGTGGCGGCGGTGGTGACACCAGGTTCATAGCAGCGGGTGGAGACGCTTGGAGCAGGCCTTCCTTCTCGGGGGGCCCTAGTTGGCTGGGGAGTGGGCCGGCGGCGGTGGGCTGTGGGCTGATACTGTTTCTGGTGCCGCCAGGCAAGGAGGAGCGCTGGACGGTTGTGCGGGGTGACCCGTCGAGCCGACTGGGAGGAGAGGAAAAAGGACTGGGGACGAGGCTTGGTCCTCTTTTTCCGGGTCTGCAGAGGAGGATCGAGCAGAGTGGCCCTGTGAGAGGGGGCGAAGACCGGGAGACTCCTCCCCTAACTTGTGGAGGGAGCTCGAGCAGAGGGACCCGGAGCAATTGGAACGAGCGAGGGCCCACAGAAAACTGGCGACCAGGGAGGGAAGCCGTGCTGCTTGCTGCAACTGGAACATGTGGTCCAAGATTTTAACTCTGTTTCAGACTCGTGCCAACAGCAGCTCTTGCTGCGCGGATGTAAGGACTGAGAATGGATGGAGATAGCTGGACTTTAGTGTATAGATGTTAAAGATGAATGCTGATTGACTGCCATGGGATGATGAATAGGATAGAGGTTGATTGAATTGGAGTGACTGCCAGGTTTTAGAGTTGGAACTATCCAGGGAAGAGCTAGGTTAGTACTGTTTAGTATTGTATTGGTTAGTAACCATTCTGTGAATGTTGTATTGTAATGTGTAATATTGCATTGTTTAGTAACCATTCTGTGTATGGTTAGGATAATTACATACGGTTAGTAACGGTTCCCAGTAGGGTTAGTTCAGGAGGTTGTGAATTGGGATTTTCCTGGTAAGGGTTTTTATGGCAGAGTAGTTAGTTGACATATTGTACATTAGAGAGCCGTTAGGCTACATTTTGTACTATAGGGAGTTAGATGGTGGGCAGAGCAAGGAGCTAGCTGATTTGATGCTGTTGCAGTCAGCCCTGGGTGGAGGAGTTGCCCAGTTTAGCCAGCACCAGAAGTCTGTGGCTGTGGCAAAGACTGGCGGATGCAGCAATGCTGACGCAGCAGATTCCGGTGCTCTTGGGGAGGGGAAAGTTTAGTGGTGGGTCTAGGCAGAAGATCAATGGAAGGGCCCAAGAAAAAGAATGGCTCAGTGCCCTTCCAGCCTACAACCCATCCCGAGGGAGGTCAGCAGTGGGGCTAGGAGGAGGAACCCCTCTCCGTCATTGGTGTTATGTAATGCCAGGTCCCGGGGCTGCTGGGAGCAGGGGGTGGGGCTTGTTGCATGTGCCCGCCCCCTGGGCTCTTTACTGCTGGAGCTCCGCTCCTGTGCACTCCTGCAGGAAATGACCCCTGCTCAGAACCCTCTAGAAGATTCCTCATCACCCTGATTCTCCCCCTCCCATCGCACAGGCCACAAGTTCTCATGAGAAGCTAATCAACCTACTTCCATCTCTGGCCTTGAAAATGATAAGAACTGTGTAGGCCAAGAGACCAATTAGTAACAGCTGCAAGATGGACCAGGCCTGTTACTGCTCACATTAACCCTTGAGGGGAGGTCAGGGGTGCTTTGCCTCACAAACACTATTGGCGGAATCCTAGTATGAAGACAAAGGGCTTAGATGGGCATAACTCTGTTTAGATTTGCACTCTAAATTACCTTCTATTTATTTTCCTTTCTTTAGGATAAAATTACATTTTTAGAAATAAGCCACAGCTCACACATGGACTTGAGATAAGTCCAAGTGACCTTCTGCTGTAATGCTGAAAGCATTTATTAAAGCAATGCCCTATTATTGCTGTCTTGTGTTAAATGATGCATTTAATGTACCATTCAGCAGCCTGGAAGGAGAGAAATGTCAAAAGTACTTTCACATAACAGGAAGCCCCTGCTTACAGGTCAAATCACTGTTAGCAGCATTGTTGTGGGATGCTTTCCTCCTGATTTCTGGCTTCTCTCTATTTAGTCCATATTGTATTTGTCAAATCACTGGAAACATGTGCTATTTGAACATCTCTGGCTTTCAGACTTGAGTCTCAGGTAAGGTTTGTCTCAGCTGGGCTATTTTTCCGGTGTTTTCCAGTAAACACAGTGAGCAGCTCTGGGAGACCATTGTGTTAATAAATATGATACAGTAAGACATTTTTATTGGAAAAAGCTTAGCCATATCCTTTGAACTAGAATTAAATAAAGTTTACTTTAAACCCAGTAAAATAAACCATATTGTATTTAATATAAGGAATAAGGATACATGGCAACATTTTGCTTTTGTATAGTAAATTGATGCAAGCTGACTTCTACAGAATGAGCAGATATGTATTACGTGACTAAAGAACCTGCACTTGTTTCTTTATAATGAAGTAGCCTGATACCCCTGCTTCACTACGGTATATAAGTTCCATAAATCCAGTTATAATACTGATGATGTGAAGTCTGAAATGTAACATTTGTTGTAGGAATTCTAATGGAGAAGATTGTAGTGTAAAAAATGAAGTGAGACATACATACTTTTTTTCTCTACTGAAGGTCCTCTCTGTAGACTACATTGGTGGTTCTGCCCTCAAGTGCTAGGATCACCAGGCTGCTTGGTGAGCTCACTCTGGAGCACGCAACATAGAATTGTCCATTTAAGAAGCAGTCATCTGTTACATCAACTCCCGCCACCTTCCACAAAAGTGATGGCCTTTCTACTTGTGTTCCTGGATTGTCTCCAGGTGGGCCCTGGAGATCACCTGGAATTTAAATTGATTTCCAGACCACAAGAACTGGTTCCCCCAGAGAACATGGCTACTCTGGAGAGTGGACTGGACTCTATGGAATTATACCCAGCTGACAACGTCTTTGTCCGCTAAAAGGAACTATTTGTTAACTTGGGAGCTATTCTTAGCCATTTGGAATGTGTCAACTTCTTAAATATTGGATTGCTTTGTGAAAGAATTACAACAAAACAGAATTTTGATAAAGATATGCCTCGAAACGAACATTGAAACTCGAGGAAGTTTGTAAAGCACTTCAGTGACTTGATGTCCTGACCTGTTGGAAAAAGAAACTTTGGATTAAAACAATATGGAAATGCCAATATATAATTGTCTTTATTCTGTGAATGTTTGAACTACTGCAGCAATTTTTTGTAATTTGATCTACCCACAAATCTCCAGGAAGTTCCCAACCCAGGGTTGGCAACCATCTTTCACAGCCAGGCCCCTGAGTGCCCCCCCCCCAGCCCTTCGCTCTTCCTGCGCCTCCGGGAAAGACAGAAAGGGACATCTCTCCCCCAACCCGTTTTAATACCCTGAAGATGAATATATTTCACAAAGCACATTTAACATAATGCCTGCCTGCCTCCGTTCATTTCACATTGGTTCCATCCAGCTCTGTCTCAAGGAAGCGACCTGGCTCTCCTCTTCACGACCCTTCCTGGAAGCAGCAGATCCAAGCCAGTTCTTAAGCACGTGTCACTGAGCAGCTGACCCGCATTCACCCCCCTCCCCCGTTGCCTCCATCGCTTGCAACCTGCAAGTTCCTCGGGGGCAGCGAGCCGCCCCTTCGCCATCCCGGGTACAAAGCAGACCTGCATCGGGGAGCGGCGTCACTAAAAGAGATCTTCCTATTTGGAAAAAACCCTCCCCGCATATTGGGGTGCCGGCAAAGCTCGTCTCACCCCCTCCTTGGGACCCAGCATCCCACCGAACAAGAAGCGCCCTTCCGCCTCCCTAAATTCAGCTTTGCGAACTCCCCGCAGGTAAACCTCCACTCACCTGGCCAGCGCAGGACTTTACTCCGAGCACTCCACACCTGCGCACACGGCTCACGGCAAAGCATGGTGGGGGTCGTAGTTTCCTGTGGATCGAGCGCTCATAGAGCGTTCTGGGATGTGTAGGCTTTTTTTTTGTCCCAAAAGCGGGTCGCTGATTTTATGCTTAGTGTAATTGATTAATCTAGGCGCGTGTATAATCAACTAATAAATAACATTTATATAAATTATATTTATATAAATCAATTGTGTAGGTGTGCATACACACATGGATACATTATATTATAGGTGGAATTTGCCCCTGCAAGTCCAAGGCCACCACCCCAGGGCTCAGGGAGGCAAAAGAACATTTTCCCCCGCCTCCCCGCATGCGCGGGCATTGCAGCTGCCACTGAGAACAGCACCGGCGGCCATAACTTTTTAAAGAGCCTCTCCCGAGAGTTGGGGAAGCCAGAATGACCTCTTGCGTGTGATCACACATCACACGCGAGACATCACACATCACACGCGAGAGGTGGAGTTTGCCCCTGCGAGTCCAAGGACACTACCCTGGAGCTCAGGGAGGTAAAAGAAGATTTCACCCCGCACCCCCTCACGGGCATCGCAGCTGCTGCTGAGAACAGCATGGCGGCCATAACTTGTAAAGGAGCCCTTCCCAAGAGCTGGGGCTGCTCGGATATCACACGCGAGAGGTGGAATTTGCTCCTGCGAGTCCAAGGCCACCACCCCGAGGCTCAGGGAGGCAAAAGAATGTTTCGCCCTGCCCCCCGCGTGGACATTGCAGCTGCCACCAAGAACAGCACTGACAGCCATAACGTTTTAAAGAGCCCCTCTTGAGAGCTGGGAAAGCCAGAATGACCTCTCGCGTGTGATCACACGCGAGACATCACACATCACACGCGAGAGGTGGAATTTGCCCCTGCGAGTCCAAGGCCACCACCCCGAGGCTCAGGGAGGCAAAAGAATGTTTCGCCCTGCCCCCCGCGTGGACATTGCAGCTGCCACCAAGAACAGCACTGACAGCCATAACGTTTTAAAGAGCCCCTCTTGAGAGCTGGGAAAGCCAGAATGACCTCTCGCGTGTGATCACACGCGAGACATCACACATCACACGCGAGAGGTGGAATTTGCCCCTGCGAGTCCAAGGCCACCACCCCGAGGCTCAGGGAGGCAAAAGAATGTTTCGGGGCCCCCACACCATGTCCCAAGTGATGGCTGGTGGGAGCAGGGGGTGGGGCTTATGTGCCCACCCCCTTGGCTCCTGACTGGCAGAGCGGTGCTTCGGTGTGCTCCGGCAGGAACTGTGGCCTGCGTAGAACCATTCACAGCTTGGACAAAAGCAGATCAGGGTGAAAGTAACCCAGTATGGAATAACAGTAGAAAGGTAGCCAAAGTGTTACTTCCCATCTTCTGCTTCAGGTTCTCTGAAGGAGACAGTACTGATAAGAAGTTTAACTTGCTTTCACTCCTCCTCTGGAGTCATCCTTTGTGCCCTTAAAAGCCAGTCTAATGTCTGATTCTGAAGAGGCACCTGCTGTGAATTATTTAAGAAAAGTTATTTATGTATTAGTTTATTTAGGGCATTTTAATGCCAGCTCTCCAGGAAGCTTCCTAAGGCCACTTACAATTTTTTAAAATTAAAAACAAAATAATAAAAGATTCAAAATCAATTATTAAAAATCCCTCCTCCTAGCATAAAAACAAACCATGGACAGTTTAAAACAACAGTTTCCAGGCTACACTAATGTTTTTAAAAAATCAACCCTTTAATTAAAAAGGCTTGGTGAATAGAAACATTTGGTCTTGGTGCCTAAAAGAAAGCAACATAGGTGCCAGATAAGACCAAGAGATAGACATTCCAAAAGTAAGGTGCTGCTACTGAAAACACCCTGCCTTTGGTTACTACCTACCTTATCTCGGTGGGGGGGGGGATAGAGAGCAGGACTTGTGCGACAGATCTTAACTGATGGGCTGGACTATATGGGAGGAGGCAGTCCTTCACACACCTTGGACCCAAGCCATTTAGGGCTTTCATGGTAAGAACCCAGCACTTTGGATTGTACTGGAAACAAATGAGCAGCCTGTGCAGATCTTTCAACAGAGATATGATATGATCCCTGTAAGCAATCCCTGACAGTGGCCTGACTGCTGCATGTTAGACAAGTTGAAATTTTTGGACCATTTCAAAGACTGTCCACATAAAGCACATTACAGTTACCTAACCTGGATGTAATCAGGGCATGAATCTCTGCAGCAGCGTCACCAAGAAGGAATTGTTCAGGTTTGTGAGGTTCAGGGGTGCCATGTTCAAGAGAGGTCACATGACTGACTCTTTTAAGGTGGTCAGAATTACTACTTCCTCCAAAAAAAAGCATTTACTTCCCAGACCCATTCAACCAACCCAGCCTGGCTCAGTAGCAACAGACATGAAAGGCAAGGGTTGAGTCTACACGTGGTGGGCTGCATCCTGCTTGTCTGCTTCATCAGGCCTCGTTAACTGAAAGTCATCCATACGACGAGAACGAGAGTGCACTCTAATGGCATCCTGAGATTGAATTGCAACAAATGTGGGATATAACGCAGGGCTCTTTTTGTAGCAGGAACTCCTTTGTATATTAGGCGACTGTGACGAAGCTCTTCTTACAGGGGCTACTGTAAGCTCTTGGAGGATTGGCTACATTAGGGGTGTGTCGCCTAATGTGCAAAGGAGTTCCTGCTACAAAAAGAGCCCTGGTAAGTCCCAGTGAGTGTTTTTATCCATAAAATGCATCACTTGGGGCATCTTTCTGTAAAGGACTCCATAAATAGTGAGCTGGCGACCAAGGATTGGAGTGAGCAGAGCAGCAACAATGGTATCCATAGTAAGAGGCAATCTGTGCCCCTCACAACAGCTACTCAGGCCCCTGCCACACGGCAGGGAAAAGGACGGTCGAACTGTGGCTAATCTGAGCCGCATCAAAGTTGAGACGGCACGGCAGGATCTCATGGATCCCCCGAGCCACGGCGCCGTTGCTCCCCGGCACGATCAGATGCCGGGGAGAAAGCGACGGTGGGAAGGGGAGGCTGGCGAACTGCGCATGCTCACACATGCGCAGTTCGGCCAGGAGCCGGGGATGCGCCGGCACAAGGACGCGCCGGCGATCCCACGGCTGCACTTGCCGCGGCCCATTCGAAAGAACCACCCAGGTAGGTGGTTCTTTTTTGGTGCGCTTCATGGGCGGGATGGGACGGATCGGAGACGGTAGCACGACGTTCCCCAGATGTTGCTGTGGGATCGTGCCCGTTTGCTCCGGCCCCGATCCGTCCTTCTCCCATCCCAAACGGCTCGTATGAACAAGGCCTCAGTTTCCAAATGGCAACAAGGCAAGCATATAAGCTGAAGTAAGGGAGTAGCTGGGTAAATTATTTACAATTAGAGATTGTAAAAAACAGACGACCTCCTGTTGAAGACTTAGGCATCGCTCTGGACTCAAAGATCTATTTTGAATTCAGTAGAGAGCTATGACAAAAGAAAGCATACTGAACTGTCTCTAAATTATTATACCACTTGAAAGAAACTCTCTCTATGTCCTTTAGAGAGCATGACAATACACATCATAAGGGGCTGGATGACGGAGCTCCATTGGGATCTAAGCACAGTGTGAAGGACGTTGGCTTTTGTAATTAAGAACTGAATCAACTAAGCAAAGACAACCTGTAGCAAATTATGCAGACTACTAAACAACAATAGTAGGTGTTCTCTCTTTCCTTCCCCCTCCTTTCCTCCCCCTTCCTTCCTTCTCATCTCAGTCAGTAGTAGTAAAGAATAAAGGAGGGGAGGAGATCTCAGTCAGTGGAGGGAAGGAGGCTTGGCTTTCTACCTGTCCCCACACAATTGAGGGAGATGGGGTGAAAGTAGGCAGCGATGTGGTGGCAGTCCTGGGGAAGGAAGCAGTAGAGAGCCAGTTCCTTGTGGGCCAGATACGAGCCCTGCATGGGCCATTTCCAGCCTGCAGGCCATACGTTTAACACCCTTGATTTAGATTAGTTGTTCTTATTCAGTTTATACACAATTCTGCCCAAACAGCTTCACATAGACGGTAGGCCACCTACAGCTGTACCCCGTTGTATAGCCTACTTTCTCACTTCAGAACTCCCCACCCCCCTTGGCAAAAACATGTGATAAGGTGATTGTTTCAGGGCCAAGAAGGATTCTTTGGGGCCTGTATCCGAATAGCTGTGATAAGGGACCTTTTACCATGCTTCACATTTATTATTGTGGGGCTGGGTTGTATAAACAGCCCTGATTCTGACCAGAACACTGAGGCAGCCAATGATGGGGGAAGACACCAAAGACAGCCACTGATGGCTGAATGGTCTCAGAGGGCTAATTTTAGAATACAAAGAATGTGAGACCCTTGGAATGATGTACCCTACTTCATCAAGGGATTCATGTGTTGTACATCAGTGCTTGGGCCTTTGCACTATATTGTGTGTGGCAATGAGGCTGATGGGCAACATCTTTCCACATAAGTTTGGTTCAGGAGAAGAAAAGCAAGCATGCTCTGTGGCCATGCTGAGCTAGGAGTCAGGATGGGGTACCCAGATACTGGCAAACCCAATAGGCAGCATCTTAGGGAGCCTGCACAATGGTAAGTGTGAGTTTAATGTGTAGCTTATATTATAATTAATGAATCCTAGTTTGACCCATGCATTTTGTCTGATGTCTTCATTTCCAGGTATGTGAGAAAATATTACTGGCCTGGCCCTAACAATTTCACTGTGATAGATAGATAGATAGATAGATAGATAGATAGATAGATAGATAGATAGATAGATAGATAGATAGATAGATAGATAGACAGACAGACAGACAGACAGACAGACAGACAGACAGACAGACAGACAGACAGACAGACAATGGATGGCTTGGCAACAGGGTAACAGAACCTTCTCTTCTGTTCATTTATACAGAGACATTAGAAAATGTGGCAGCTGCATACAGTGATATCAGTATCAGGCAGTTTCGTGTTTGTTCAAAGGGTTGATACTATATTACACCCTGTGTTGGTATGGAAGAAGTTAGGGCACCACATAAATGAAAATGCAGTTAAGTAGATATTGAAGATGGCTCCCAGCTCCATATTCCACCCACAGTTCTTCTAAGTTTGAAATTCTCAAGAATTGAAACATATCTACAAGAACAATAGCATGTCCAATATTGTGGTGCTTTCTTTAGGCCTGTCTTCACAGCATTCAATGTAGGGTTGCCAACTCTGGGTTGGGAAATTTCTAGAGACTTGGGGGTGGAGCCTGGGGAGGGCAGAAGAGTGTGAGAAGGGGAAGAAGCTCAGCATGGATGTGGTACCCTAGAGTCCACCATCCCAAACTTCCATAGTCTCCTCTCCAGGGGATCTGATCCCTGTAGTCTGGAGAGAAATTGCAATCCTGGGGTATCTCCAGGCCCCACCTGGAGGCTGGCAACCCTAATGCAATATGTGAAACAGACGTCACATACTGGATTCCTCCTGTACTTGAAGTGATGTGTGGATGATGATGCAGTCATCACTTGACGTTATTACCGCATCTTCATAGGTGCAAAACACTTTTTTTGGATGAAGAATTAATTTTTCTTTTGCTAGAAAGCTGGAGATGTCTTTTTTCCTATTGAAAAGTATGTCTTCACGCATGTATCCACTGTGTTATGTCATATAATCTTGAATCATCATGTCACTGAAAATCTACATGGTAAGCCAAGTATGAAAAAAATCCATACTGGGAGTGTTCCCAAGGTGACTTCCATATGCACGCACCATCTGAAGCAATATGCAGCTGGTAGCTGGATGTGAGATATTTTTTCACTAAACTCTCGTGCTGTCAATCCTAATCAATTAACTTTCATCAGGATGTAATGAGGCTTTAGGGTGCCAAGGGTAACCAAGGATCATCATGCAGCAGTTGTCAGGATTTTTAAAAAATCTCTATTACAAGTCCACATGAGCCTCCAGCAAACTAATTTTAGAATATGAAGGATGTGAGACTCTTGGAATGATGTACCGTACTTAATCTGGGATTCATGTCCTTTAAGCATCCCCACTCAGCGCCCTTTCACCAACACAATTGGAAGAGGAACACATTGACTGTTTGCAGCGGACAAGGAAGCCTTTAACCAGAAAAGAATTTCAACACAGAACATTCTCTGATAGCATCAGATTGATTGCTTGAATGACCTGTTCCTTTTTCACAGTTAGGCCCAGTTGAGTTCAGTTTAAAAGTACTGTACAACTGAGGGCAATGTGCCCTCTCGAGACAGGAAATTATTTGTTCCACATATGCGATAACAGTGAAGCAAGGCCCAAATAAAAGTGCATACATTATGTATACTGTAATAACCAAGACTGATGCCAACACACCTTGGCCAGAAGGCAATTTCCCCTGAGACTGCATAATAGTTTTTTATTATTTAATAACTTTATGAAACCTATTTGAGATTTTGATATCTACGGAAGCTGGCTACCATTTTCATAAGGCAATTCCACCCCCACCCCCACCCCAGGTTTTCTTCTTACTTAAAGACAGATAAAATTGAGAGATTTGGTTTTGCATTCAAGTGAAAGTTCACTACAGGTGCCAGACTGTTCAAAGCAAAGTATTTATGCTGCTTCTTGGAAGTCTTGACTGTCGATCTATGATAATTCACAGCATCCACAAAACAGGATTGCCTGTTTACAGCACAAGCATTTCACTATAACTCTAATCTGGTGAGGCAAACCCTTTATTTCCCCAGTTACAATTGGTCCATGCATCAAAGTCACAACCTGATTTGAAAACCACTTAAACTGAAGTACTACCAATGAACCCAATTTAAACTCACATCAGTGACATAAGAGCATGTCTACGCTGCAGACTTAGGTTGGTTTAACTGATCTAGGCTTAAATGGCTCACTCCTCTCAGGAACTATAGTTCTGTGTGGGGAGGGTACAAAAAGCCCTTTAAAGCCCTAAACCAGGGGTGGCCAAACTGCAGCTCAGGAGCCACATGCAGGTCTTTCACGCATATTGTGTGGCTCCCGGCAGGGCGGCTGGGGAAGCAAAGGGGCGGCATGCCTCTCCATTTGGTCTTCCCTTCCCCAGCCAGTGCTCCCCTCCCTGGGTAGGCTTGAGGTGGGGGGAAGCAGAGATAGCAAGCAACTTAAAATGTATTCTCAAAGCCCCCCCCAAGCCTACAAAGATCATTGGATAAATAAATATTATCAATATCTGTTTTTACCCCTTTTGTTTTTATTTTGGCAGTCCCTTTTAATGTTAATAAAAAGCAAATGTGTATATTTTCAATTAAAACATGTGTGTAATATTTGTTCATGTCTTGTGGCTCTCAGACATCTGATGTTTATTCTGTGGGGCTCTTACGTTAAGCAAGTGTGGCCACCCTTGCCTAAACGGTCTGGGACCATCATATCTATGGGACTGCCTCTGCCTATATACCGCTCAGCAGGGCTTTTTTTGTAGAAAAACAGCAGAAACTCATTAGCATATTAGCCACACCCCATGTCTTCCTTTGGCTTGCCTGGGTGCCCCGCAGCTGTGGGAAGCCCGAGCAACCCGGCCCTTGGACAGGCCAGGGAAGGCACAGGGAGGCATTTAAATGCCTCCCCGATCCTTCCAGGGGGGCCCTGGCCCACCCACCTCAGAGTCGCTGAGGGGGGTGCTCTCCAGGCCTTCCCTCTGTAGCCAGGCACACAGAGGTTTTGGCTGTAGTGGGCGTGGCCAACTCTGAAGCCAGTCGGAACTCAGTTCCTGTGCGTTCCTGCCCAAAAATAGCCTTGCCGCTCAAAGAGCATTACGCTCATCTGGTGACAATTTATTGGTAATTGTGGAAGGGCCTGCCCAAGGAGGTCAGGAATTGTCCCACTCTCCCAGATTTCTGCAAACTATACAAAACTTGAGCTATTCAAGAGGGCTTTTCTTTGCAGGTAATAGGGTCACACCACACAAAACGGTTTTACAAACTTGCTTGGATAAATGATTAAGGACCGTCCGTGGTCCAATGTTCCCTCTAAGGTGTGGAGTCTTGTGAGCAAAAATTCTACTCTGTCAGCTACTGACATTAAAGTTGTGAGCAAGCAATTTGGCTGCTGCATCAATTAGTTTGCTCCGGAGCCATCCTTCCTGAGCTAAGACAAAAATGTGTGAGCCGGAGGCTAAAAAACTGTGAGCTAGCTCACACTAACTCAGCTTAGAGGGAACACTGCCGTGGTCTATACTGCTGTGTTTAGCTTACTATAAATAGAATCCTATGTACATAATTTCTGTACCACTTAATGCGTCATGTGAATACTTATGCTATGCTCTTGTTTTTCTGGTGGTTCCAGACCTCTAAAATCCTAATGCATTGGTTATTGCATGTCCCATTTTTGTGACTGTACTGGCTAACTATGTATAATCTGCCTTGAGTCCCTGTGAGAAAAGCGAACTAAAAATGGCATAAATAAAAACAAAATTAAAAAACAAATGCCATTATTTACAGTTTAAAACTAATTTAAGCAGTGTTTCACAACTTGTTTTAAAGAGCACGGCTATAGCATGGTGTGTGTATCAGCAACTAATCACTGTGTAAATGAACATATTTCCCCCTGAACTTATTATTAAACAAAAGAAAAAAGGTTAGATAAGACTCTAGAAATGAACTTCTGTTTATGTATTTAGTATGTTTTTATCTTTCCCTTCCTCCAAGGAGCTTAGGGTAGCATGCATCATTCTCACCTCCATTTTATCCTTGGTGAGGTAGGTTAGGATAAGACAGAATGACTGGCCCAAGGTCACCCAGTGAGCTTTGAATCTGAGCCTCCCAGATACAACTCCAGCACCCTAACCACCACTCCATGCTGGCCCAGGCTCCAAGAACTCTGCATTCTCTTTGTGTTCTGTTGAGTGGCAGTCCAAATCCTGCCAAATGTACAAGCCAATAAATCATTATTTAAAAGCAAAAGTTTTATTCACTATATAAGATGGAACAAATGATTTATCATTGCTACTTCATGTGCAGTGAAGCACGTTCAACCTTTTACATGTCTGATCTGTTTTCTTAACTGGTCTTTAATCCATGGCTTTCCTACAGGTCATAGTAGAGGAAGGATATAATGAGTTGAATGGGAAAATATTTTTTTTTAAAGGAAGAGGATGAAATCTTTGAATGGCATCAGAATGCTATAAAACTAGAATTTACATTTGATATTCACAGGCCTCAATTGCAAAGCAACCAAAGAGAAGAAGAAATTATCCAGGATTATTTTTAGTAGTGGTTAACACTAGATGTTGTTCAAGGAGGCTGGCTGTGTCCACGGCTGCCATCGATTTCTATTGGAAATGAGTTACAAACACCTCAAGAGCTGTTTGACACCAAACAGACACAAACTCGTCATTACAGCTCTTGTCAGGATTGAGGTGTTATAGTAGCACTGTCTGTTAATAACATAGTGTCAAGGCTCAAACTAGATGTGAAGTCAGGAGGTTCACCTGTCCATTTTTAACCTCAGATAGCAGCCATGGGAAGCCCCAATTTGGATCAGAGTTCTGGAAGTTCAAGTGTTTAACCCCGATCTCGTCATGCTCCTTATCCCACCTTCAGTCACACATTTCTAACCCAAAGTGCTATTCACCCCACACAGGAACATGCAGGCACCATATGTGCCACAGAATATGAACAGGGAGCCTCACCAAGGCTATCTACTCTTTTAAAATGTGAAGTCACATCTAGTGTTACCCTTACAAGGCAAACATTTGATTCCCTCTGCATGACTTCAGTTTATTTGAACTGCATTGCTCCCGGTAAAAGGTAGATTGGCTGGATCCTGCCAAGTACATCCCTTCTATAATCTAAGGTTAAAAGGTCACAATCCTTAGGTATAAATGTTGCTTACTAGACTTTTAAGAACATTTTATAATGATTTTCTGCTTGTAGGACCTTCATAGCTCATCCTAATGAACAGAATGTCACCTTGGAAGTGTTGATTCCAAATTCAATATTCTATCATCTTCCTGCAGACTCCATAACATAACTTAGTGGTGCTTAGAATTCTACTGTTAGAATACTAAAGCAATACGAAATACAAATTAAATAGCTATCTTCAAAGTCCACCTTGTGCATAGCTAGTCTGAGTCATCAGGCCTAGTTTAGGGCTAATTTCTCAATTGCAAGCAAGATGTCATAACTTTGGTTAATTTTATGTTATTGGCAGCAAAATATGCTAACTTGTTTTAAACAAATATACATGCAAATAATTAGTCATGATGATACTGTTCACCTGCCATTGTGGGAAAATACTAAATCTCATGTAAGGAAGAGAATCTAGTTTCAGGCAACAACATTAAAAGAAGATTTTCTCTTGCCTGAGACAAATAATTCATGTGTTAGCCTTTCTTCCATACATGTAAACATCTGGACTACTTGATTTACATGCCAGAATTCAGATCCATAAATGGATAACAGCCCAATCCACCAGCCAGCGGAGCTGAAATACATACATTTAGCTTGGCCTAAATTCATATCTTGCTGCTGAACAGAAATATATGAGCCAGTGTTATGGTTATATTGTTGGATTCAGATTTGAGTTGAGGGCACCCACTCAGCCATATAGCTTACTTGGTGACCTTAGGCTGGTCACTCTTTCTCAATCTAAATTTAATTAAATGGTGGAAAGTGCTATGTCACCAAGAGCTCCTATAGAGCCAGCTGAGGTGTAGTGGCTAAGAGCGGCAGCTTCTAATCTGGAGAACCGAGTTTGATTCCCCACTCCACATGCAGCCAGTTGGGTGACCTTAGGTCACCCACAGTTCTCTGAAAGCTCTCTCAGCCCCACCTACCTCCCAGGGGGTCTGTTGTGGGAAGAGGAAGGGAAGGTGATTGTATGCCACTCTAAGACTCCTTCGGGTGGTGATGGGCAGGGAATAAAACCAGCTCTTCTTCTCCTTGGAGAGGTGGGGAAAATATTATACACAGATTATAGGAAGTGTTGCTTACAAAATCAGAATCTATGACACTATTCTTCCTACATTACAAAGGAAGACACATTGTAATATGATTATTGGAATTTGATACCTCAGTGACAAAATGTGTGTCTACCAGCTTTCAGTGGTGATGTAGGCCCTCTTCCACCAAGTCCACCATTATCAGAAAAGGGCTTCTTAGTATCACTGAGTCTTATGGGGAACCTTTCCTTTCCTAAGTTTCTGGTTTAAAATTCCTCCCCCGCTCTTCTGGCTACAGATATGATCTAGTCCAGAGCTCAGATGTGATGCTCTCATAGAATCATAGATTTGGAAGGGGCCATACAGGCCATCTAGTCCAAGCCTGCTTCTCAATGCAGGATCAGCCTAAAGCATCCCTGGCAAGTGTTTGTCCAGCCACTGCTTGAGAACTTCCAGTGAGGGGGAGCTCACCACCTTACTAGGCAGCCAATTCTAGTGCTGAATTAGTCTTACTGTAAATTTCCCCCTTAATATCCAGCAAGTATCTTTCTGACCATAATTTAAACTCATTAACGGCAAATACTATCTTCTGCTGCCAACAGGAACAGCTCCTGACCTCCTCTAAGAGATAGCCTTTCAAATACTTAAAGAGAGCAATCATGTCCCCCCTCAACCTCTTCTTCTCCAGACTGAACATTCACGTGTTCCTCAGGCTTTCCTCTCAGGGCTTTGTCTCCAGGCCCCTGACCATCTTTGTTGCTCTCTTCTGCAACTGCTCCATTCTGTCCACATCTTTTTTGAAGTGAGGCCTCCAGAACTGCACACAGTACTTCAGGTGTGGCCAGTAGTCTCACTTCACATGGCTTCATGCTTGAACCAGGCAACTGGCCACTGCTAATCCCTCCTGTATACAGATACGATGAGAAGATTCTGTAGCTCCTGTCAGATTCCCAAGCTCTGCTGGTGCCTCATTTCACTTCCTTCCTGAACATGAAGCCAACATCCTATCTCTCGTGCCATCTACCTACCTGCATTTATTCCAGTCTGCTCTTTATTTCATCTTATTCCTTTATACTTTTGCCTATTCCTGCCTCTGGTCTATCTCTTTAATCTAAATTACCAACTAAATCTTGTGTTACTGTCTAGGCTGTAGTAATCTTTAGTGGGAAGCCATAACAAAACTGTTACATGTCTGTAGTATAAACCCATGCCCTTAGACCTGTTTATATGCTTCAAAGAGACTCTGTGGATGTTGACTTTAACTAAGCCTTGTTTCCCCCTCTCACTTTTGACTCACATCTCAGCTGTTATCCCCAGCTGTCCAAAAAATGCCATTTCTGCTTCCAAATGTTGACCCTGCTTATGTGACCATACACAGCTAAGGGCAATAAACAGAGAAGGCTTACTACTTAGTTCATGACAAGACCTGATGGCTATTGTCCCTGCATTTATGGCTATTGTCCCAGCTATGTCAATATCCTTCACAAAACTTTCAGTTGTGCCAGGACTATTTCCCCATAGAATTTGAATTTGTTTTTCTTATTCTCTCAGGATTCTTTCATTTGCTGCTTTTGATCTACAGTACTCAAAATGGCTCACATCCCACATGCTTTGAATCTACCTCTCTCTGATCACAATCTCCAGGATCAACCAAGTGTACTCCCCTGTTTTATTCATGTTTTTATTAGCCTTCTCTTTTTAGTTTGTCATGTTTTATGTTGTTTTTACTTTGTCACCTCCATTTAGAAAGGTGTCTCATAAATTCCTAAACTAACGAAACCATCTTTACACCTGATTCCTACATTAAGAGGTCACAAAGATACAGTTTCAGGGGCTTTCCCCTATATTTTGAGCATATTAAGTGCTTGTTTGGAACTGCCCTATTAAACACAGAGACATACAAAAATGTCTCAGGACTGTGATTCTGTGTTTTACATCAGCTGGCATTGCCACAATGGCACTGGGTTCTGCTGAGTACTCTGTACATTGCACTAGTTCTGCTAGGCTTGCAAAAATGCCCCCCCCCCATTTCAATTGTAGAGATTCTCTGGTTTGACTTTAGTCCTTTGGAAACAATGGCAGATGGGGGCACCTTCTTGGGGGGAGTAGCATGTTCCTTAACATCCAGTCTGGTGAAGCTTGTGGTCACTATTTTGTGATGCTTTGGCTAGTGTTAGTAAAAGTTAGTACAAAGGCAGACTCCTAACTCTCAAAAATGCCTTTTAGATGTTTGGGATGGTCAACTCATGAGCTTCAAAATGGAGAACAGAAGCCCTCCCAAATGCCTGCTCAGAACATGAATGGTGTGATGGATTTATTTATCTATCTATTTATTTATTGCTGTCAAGTTACAGCTGATTTATGGTGACCCTGAAGGTTTTTCAAGGCAAGAGACATTTGGAGGTGGTTTGCCATTGCCTGCCTCCATGTCAGCCCTACTTAGCTTCTGAGATCTGGCAAGGTCTATCCAGGTCAGGGCTTGGTTGAGAGTAGTGTGACTGGCCCAAGGTCACCCAGCAAGCTTCCATAGCACGAGTGGGGATTTGAACCTGAATTTCCCAGATCCTAGTCTGACACTTTAACAGTGGGAGCGGTGGCGCAGGAGGATAAATCCTGCATAACTATAACATCTGAACTGCCAAGCTTTGTCAGTTCTAGCCCTGTGCTGGTGTAAGCAACCAGCCTTGTCCCTAGCTCATCGTCTACCCAGCGATTCGAAAGCTTCGGCAAGTAGATAAATTGGGGACCACCCGTAAGGGGGTGGGCACACCACTCCCCTTGGGAGGTGTTAGCTGCCAGGACTGACATTGGTGGCGCGGCAAGATCAAAAGTGGGAAAAATCTGTTTCGACATTCCCTGCAGTGGAGCAAATCGGCCAGGCGGTAGCAGTGTGGCAGTGCGACATCAAGAGCCCTGACGTCATCAGCCAGCCGACAGAATACATGCCGTCGGGACGTGACTGATCCAGCCTGCAGATGAATCCTCCAACCAGCTACAATGTGTGTGTGATTAAATATTGTATGTTGTCTTCCCTATCCGCCATGAATATATTGTTAGTCCATAGTCTCTTTGAGTAACTGTAAATCGCTCTGAGCCCGCATGAGTGGGAAAAGCGATCAGTAAATTGAAAGTATTATTATTATTACTTTTATTAGTACACCACACTGGCTCTAGTGACGGAATAGAGTGCTGGAATTTGATTTTTTTTAAAAAATAAATAAATAACATGATTATAAATATAAGTTATATAAAATAATATATATTTTATATATACATAAGTTTATATAAGTTATATAAAATAATTTTTTCACTGTCTGTGTTTCTTTTCTGGCCATTGAAATAAAATTTGGGTCCAGTGGCACCTTTAAGACCAAACTTTGTTCCGCTGCTTCAGACCAACCCAGCTACCCACCTGAATCTATTTTCTGGACATTATTATTATTTGTTTTACTGAAAATAATTTTGTCATACAGATAGCCCTATTCTAGCCTGATCTCGTCATATCTCAGAAGTTAAGCAGGAGTGATGCAAAGGCAGGCAATGGCAAACCACCTCTGAATGTCTCTTGCCTTGAAAACCCTACGGGGTCGCCGTAAATCAGCTTTGACTTGATGGCAAAAAAAAAT
This sequence comes from Gekko japonicus, assembly GCF_001447785.1. Lineage (NCBI taxonomy): Eukaryota > Metazoa > Chordata > Lepidosauria > Squamata > Gekkonidae > Gekko > Gekko japonicus. Next base: position 523,963 of record NW_015174867.1, on the reverse strand, counting down.
AGAGGAGGGGGGTGTTAAAAATTATTTGCCCTGGGCACCAAATAGGCTAATACACCACTAAATAAATGCAAGAACATGCTAACTGGTTCCCAGAAATTCAGAGAAAAATAAGACAAAGGCTAGTTTAATCTATCTTTTGACTTGGTTGAAGACAGAGCATAGAAATTAAACAGGATTCCTTGGACAAAGGAGCAGAAACAGCTTTACTGTTCTTGTCAAATGTCATACTAATTGCAAATTAACTTAATCTGACATAGGGGACTTGAAAATATGCATGTGGTTTACTGGAAAGGTTAAGAGAGGAAAATGCTAACCAAGAACATAAGCATATATCTGAACAAAAGGATAAGCAGGTTGTGGTTCAGGTTCAAGCAGGGCCTGCACAATAAATTATGAGATTGACATTTAATGTGAAATTTAATCTTTTGAAATCACCTCAAACTTCTGAGTTATGAATTATGATTGTACCAATATCTGTAATTCAAAATAACTGTCACATAAATAGCACTTACTGATTTAATTTTCATTTTGTTCTTAAGGGGCAGGTTTCTACACATTTAGATCCACATAAGTTGATCAATTCTGAGATACCAAGCTTCATTAAAAAAAAAATTTAAGTAAGGCTCAAACGACACACCACAATGTGGAGCAATTATCAGATCCCCCCCCCAAAAAAAAGGTAGTTTAAGTTTCAAAATGGCTTTGAGCATCAAGGTTGGATTGGGGACCCAGCACCATCTGTGCCCCTTTACCAATCAAAACTGCTCTCCTAGGTTCTGTTATCCCTGGTAAGGAAAGCAAAAGATATTTGATCTTATATAAATGTAATATATGCATCCCCTATTGTTCCTATTTACCAGAAAGAGTATCTTTTTCATGTTATCTGTCACTGTTAAATTACTATTCCTATATTGTCGCTATCACTTTATTCTTTGCATTTTGCCAATGCCTTGTTAATATTTTGTTAGTAGTTAGAATGGTCATTTTGTAGGTTGCAGCTCCCTCTGAGTCTTTAGAAGTTATGTCTCTGAGTGGAGAGTACATTTTGACTCTAATAGTGTGAAAAGATATAAATGCCCATTAACACTAGGAACCAACCACAAAGTCTTTGTTTTGGGAGAAGACATGAAGCCTTTATATTAGACATACAATGGGAGTTTTGTGCCTCCAGGGCCAAACTATATGATAAGGGACAGGTGCAAACCAGCTGATGAACTAAAGTTCATCACAAATTCAGGCCAGTTTGTGGTTCATGAAGCAATGTTCAGGAACTGAAGAACTGCCATGAACTTTCATGAAATTTGATGTGGTTTGTGGTGGTTCGTGAAGAGCAGAAGGCAGGGGGTTAAACCCCTGCTTTCTGTTTGTCCTAAAAAACAGCACAGTGGCTGGGAGCTCCCCACCACTCAGCTATTTGGTTTAAATGTCTGGGAGCCATTTAAACCACTGCTTTCTACTCCCTGAAAAAAGCCACAGGGAGCAGAAAGCAGGGGTTTAAATGGCTCTGAGCCTGTGGCTGGCTGCCTAAGAAAGCTTCTTTAAACAGATGAGCTGCACTGAGCAAACTGCTCTGGCAGCTCAGCTGTTTAAAGTTCTTTCTTGGGTTCAGCTCCAAGCCATTTAAACCACTGCTTTCTGCTCTCCATTGAAAGCTGCAGAGACCAGAAAGCAGGGGTTTAAATAGCTCCAAGCCATTTAAACCAAGTGGCTGAGTGGCTGAGCTATTTGGTTTAAATAGCTTGGAGCTATTTAAACCCCTGCTTTCTGCTCCCTATCAAAAGTGATGGGGACCAGAAAGCAGGGTCACAAACCCATACAAACCAGTTCAGCTTGCAAACCAACCTCCCAGTTGGTATAGGTTCATTGGTATAGGTTCAGCCATGAACCACGAACCAAACAAAACTGCAAAAATATGGTTAGTGCCCATTTCTAATGTTTTGGTGGCTTTCACAGGGAGGAGAAAGCAGAGATTGCCTTTTGCTCCCCATGAACACATGAACCTCTATGAACTACCTTAAAAGTTTGTGGGGGTTCATGGCAGGGTTGCAGCTCATGAACTTCAGTTTGCGAACCACAAACCGGCCAAAATTCATCATGAACAAAGGTTCATGAGCTGGTTTGTGCCCATTCCTAATTGTTAGCTTGGGAGACACCTGGCCTGACTTGTGTCACATGTTATAGTCCAGTTTGGCCCCCAGAGGCCCACTGGCCCTTTTCTGCTTGTGACCAGAAGCAGCTTCCACCTTCCCTGCTATGCCATTTTTTCACTCTGGCTCAAACTGCCCTGTGAATCTTTTACTGACTCCATCACAAAGATCACATTACTTGCTGGGCTACATATAATGTTCACAACAGAGCCAGTAGTAGCTCCACAGGGCTGTACTAGGATGTGAAAGCAGTGCGGGATGGGGGGCGGCTAAAGCTGATCCCCTCCATCTCCCATGGTCATGGGCAGAAAAGGGGTGGCATGTGTATGGAAGGCACAAAGCTCCCATTGCATGTCAACCTGAGGCCTTTGTAATGTAAAGACTGGCCTTAAGAATTGAACTGTTTATGACAATGGCAGTTCCATAAATGCCCTCCCAAGCCATTTATTTTCTGTTGAAAAGCAAGCATGCATGGCCCCTGTTCAGAAACAAGACAGTAGCTTCCATTGCCTTGTTACCTTTGCCCCTAAAGCACCATACAGTGAAAGTATGACATGATGACACACATTGTGGCTTCTGATTTATACTTCTGATGGCTGATGACACATTTTAGCACAGTTATGGTTTTCTTCCTAATATTCATTTGCATCTAAAGAACAAACGTCCTCTTTGGTTTTAAATTACTACTACTCATGTCGCCACATTCAAATACAGACACTATAGTGAACAGAAGAGAACTTTTAGTTAAATGCCATAGTTGATGTGAGGGGTCTTGCAGTGATCCTTATTTGTATGAACAGATGTGTCACATTTGCATGTATTTCATTTGTAAAATGTTGGAAGGAATGCTATATCTTCTAGATATTTCCTGTCAGGCTTTCTAGGACATTTTGCATCCTAGTGATCATTTTGTTCTCTTTTAATAGAGGGCCCTCCTCTGATTTATTTTAATGAACTTTGAAACTAAATCAAGCTTTTTATTCCCTTAATTACAATGAGAGAGAAAAAGACAGCCAAATGAGCCATCATTAGCATCAAGCACAGCACTGATTTTCCAAATGCTGAAGTGATCTTTTATCCTCTTCAAAAATTGCTCAATGAAGCCAATAAATAAATTGTTTGGGGCAAAGATAAAGGGCACAAGATCGTTTAAATGCAGATTGTTCTGATGATGTGTCTTCCAGCAGAAAGGTATCTATCAAGCAGGGCTGGCACTGGAATTCTGTGTTGATTCCCAAGGTCTGCTATTAGCCTACTCAGCAAAGGCAGCATCTGCACCTGAAATAAATTGTGTAAATGCAATTAATCTGTATAATTCTTGAGCTTGCATCATGTTCCACTTTAGTTGTATGTATGTACTATAAGTGCCATCAAGTCACAACCAATTTATGGTGACCCCAGCAATGGCTTTCAAGGCAAGTGAGAAGTAGAGGTGGTTTGCCCTTGCCTTCCTCTGCAGAGCCTTCCTTGGTGGTCTCCTGTCCAAGTACTGACCTTGCTTAGCTTCTGAGATCTAACAAGATCAGGCTATACCATGCTATCTTCCCTCCCACTTTGGTTGTAGGAGATAACAACATTTAATATTGTTTTGTTTTAGTATGGTGACCCTTAATGGGTGGAACTACAGATCCTGAGAGTAATTCAGAATTTTGTGAGGCAAACGGGAGCATTTGAGATTTTAAGCCACCCCTTCTCCCCACCTGTAACGGCTTCTGACAGACAGAAGTTGTTTTATATTGCTCATCCTGCCCTGAAGATAAAATCCCAGATCTTAGATTATTCCCTACATCCCCTTTAAAAAGTGACATACAGCAAACAAGAATCAAACCTAACATGAAGGAGTTGGCTGATGACAACTGGGCACATGGGTATCATTGAATGTATGCCTGAGATTAGTATACACATAATAAAGTTGCCTTGTATGGAGTGCTGCTATGTCCAAACTTTTTCTTATCGTATGTGTTAGGGGGCATTTGACAATGTGTACTGGGCGGGTGGTAGTAGATTAAATGTTAAAAACAACAGCTTTAATTTCTTTTGTTTTTTAAAAAAATTACAGCTGCAGACATAGCACAGAAAATTGCCATAACAGTCTTGATCCAGTATCTTGGTGTTAAGGAAAACTGCTTCTACAAAAATGACATGGCCCTAACAAAGATTATGCACAACTAAATGCTAAAATGGCTAATGGCTTAATAAATTACACCTCAGCATGTGGAAATCAGGGAATATATCATATATATATAGTTTGTATAGGACAGTAGAATCTAGGTTGATATTTGTCGAGCTGGAGAACTTCCAGAGAAGTGAGGAGTGGGGTCTTAAAAGATAAAGGAAGAATGAAACTAAGGTCAAAGAAGCATCTGAAGAACAATGAGAATTTCATTCAGACAAAGCCTCTCAGACATGTAAGTATTTGCATTAGTTAGTTAGATAGTAAGTTTTAGCTGAATGATGTGAGGAAAGCAGGTTAGTCTGATATCAACCACCTGTTAACAATCATTAGCTAATACAACTTGGTGCAGCTGGGTATTGTCAAATCTCAGCATGACTAAGGGAAATCTTTACAGCCGAAGATCTAGATCACCACCACGTGCAAACCCTTATTTAGAGTAGTAATTGGTGGACAGCTGTGCTACTATTTAGTAAGAAGCAAGCAGACAGCAAGGAACCAGCCAAAAGCCAGAAGCTAAGTCTGGAGAACTACGTGCATCTGCTCAAAGAAATGCTGGAGTGAGAGGCTGGAACGTTAGCAGGAAAATTCGAGCACCCTTTCAGGCACATCGGATAAGACGAACCGTTAAGCCAGAAGGAGGGATGGCTATTCCCTGGCACCAGCCCAGCTTCTTCAGTACTGCTGCTGAGAGCTCATGATAAGTAAACTTAGATAGACAGTTAGGTTTTCTTTGTGTTTGTGCATTGTACACTCCTCTTTTCCCTTACCAGTTTTTTTTATCTGTGTGTTGTCTTTGGAATAAATATATATATATTTATAATTTGATTGAGTCACTGGCCCATCCATCACGCCTTCGGAATCGGTCAAACTATTAGAGTTATAAACAGACTATATCTCTCTCTTATCACTACTGTGCTGGCTGAAACAACCCAAATTAAGGAATCATAGCCCGGAGTCTCTAAGGCAGCCCCGAGTGTGGGTGATAGCACAGAGGCGGTGAGGCGGTAGGGCGGGGTTGTGACAATCTGCTTTATCAGTTAATGGTCAGGAAATAAATACATGTTTGTAGATTGCTTAGTCACTATAAAACTATAAAATTTCAGCATAGTAAATTAATTTTAGTTTAAGAAAACATGACAGAGTGATAGTTAATAGAAAACCACAGAAAATAAGGTGAAACGTACAGTAATATACAACAAGTTAATGGCAGTCAGGAGAGATGTGAGTTGCAATCAGCTAAACAAGAGAGATGGCTGTATGTAATTTGCAATTCACCGACGCGAGGAACGATCTGCGAAGGTGACTCAGAGCCTAGGAGGGAAGAAGGAGAAAAGAGGAGAACAGGAGGAGAAGGCAAAACCTTTCGACCAAATCAGCCCCACAGAAAAAAAACAGAGAAAGGAAAGAGGTCAAAAAAGAAAAAAGACTTAATGAAAAGAGCAGATTTCAACACTAATCAACTTTACTGGGACACAGGTCACTACCGAAAAGACAAGGAGTACAAAGACTATCGCCACAAGATTGAAAGCAGAGAAAATGAAATTCAAAAAGATGCTATGCATAAAAGAAATGGACTACTAGGGAAGAACAAGATTATGAACATATGTAACGTGTATTTTTTTCTTTCTTTCTGAATATATTGTGAAAATAAGAGGTGGCTATCTATTAAGGAAAGTTTCTCCGGGTTTAAGATGGATTTGGTTTGATGAATTTAAATGATAAAGCGGATAAATTAGAAGGATTATTAAGGCCTGATTATAATTTAGGGAAATATGATATAGAAGGAAGCAAAAGGCAACTCTGAAGTAAGAATATGGCCAAATAGCAATTTATCTCTTGTTCCTTTAAGGTCAGTTAAAGTTTGTTGTCACTATTATTGAGGTTGCATGTAATCCAGTTTCAATTGTAAAATGAAGAGGGAACTACATATGCAATAGTATATTATTTATGATTTATAATATGATTATATTAACTTCACAATTTAATTGATTAATGTGAGTGGTTTAGCAGCAGAATTTGAGCAATTTAAGTGAAAACAAAGAGGATTTTTGAGTTGTGTTTTCAATAGGATATACCATTCTGCTTTTTGATATCTGAGAATAGTAGACGTGAAAATAGGAAGAACTGTAGAAAATATACATTCAACTAGTAACTAAACATGGAGTGAAATACTAGTGAGTGGGTTATGTGGGTGGTGGGTGTATATGTTTGTATTTGTATTTGTTTTGTTTGTGTTATTAATGTTTGAAAATCAATAAAAACCTATTATAAAAAAAACAAACAAACAAAAAACAAATGGTACAGTCTGCAGACAAAGATAAAAGATACTTGTTAATAACCAAATAAATCCACAGATTCAGGCTAAACAAGACATTTCATGTTTGCTTCATGTCTGTTAAAGGCCACTCTTTCTTTAACCACATTGTCTAACATTGCTTTAGTCCATATTTCACTGAGTGGTATAATTGTTGTTCGAAGAATTATTCTTCCAAGGCTTATAAAATACAGAGCCTTTGTCCTTTTGAGAGGTTCCAGGAAGAAGGAATGTATGCCAGTACTGAGGTAAGTGAAGAAAACTGCAGTGAACATTCTAGTATAAAACTGATTTGTTGCTTTCTAACCAAAACTACACGATAATCAGACATAATCAGACATACCCATAAAATATGTGTCCAATTAGCTCCTCCAGCACTTACCTGAATCCAATGACCTGTTTTTAAAATCTGCTAGGTGTCTAATAATTGCAATAAGTAATAAATTTTTGAATTAATTGTAATCTGATATCTAAAGAAGTTTATATACTATTTTTCCCTGATTGTTTTCTGAATTTGTACTGGCTCTGGGTAATGAATACCATGACTTTTTGTAAAGCACTTTATGAGCAAGAGAGCTTTTGTACTACTCTTAATATTTCCTGAGGAAGATCCAATTTTGAAACGTTGTTATATAATCCAGAGATGACGTTGATGATGCATTTTTACACTAGGGTTTTCTTATGATTTGAAGGAATTTGTTTATTGTGTTGTAGTGCTTGTTGACCATAATACACAGAAAGCATCTTCTTTGCAAGTCTTGTTGATTGCTTGATCTGTGGGTCAGACTCTCACGACTGTTTTCTTTACATTTGTTCTCTGATTAGGTCATGATTGTTCACAATGGTCTTGTGAACCAGGGAGAGAGTGGAGCCCTTGGATATCCAGGGGGTGGGGCGGAGGATAACTAAAGAATAATAGAGAAATGGCAGCAGGGCCGGCTCGCTCACTAGGCGAACTAGGCATTCGCCTAGAGTGCACTGGCCCTTAGAATTCTGCAGTTCTGCTGACTCAGCTGCACCTACTTTCTTCTGCTAATGCCGCAAGAACCACCTTAGAGACAGAGACTGTAAAGGAATTAAGAAAGAAGAGGTGATGGTATTGCTTCTGCCATCCATCCCTGCAAATATCAGCCTTTTCGCTATTATCCTTTTTTTCATGGCTTGCATAACAAGCAACAGGAGCTGTAAATAACTTTAATTAGAGTGTTGTTGGACAGGTATCAGTGTTGGACAAAATACATTTAAACCCCAGCACTTTGTTTTGGCTGATTTGTTAAAGGCTGTCTAGGGCACACATGCAAAGTTCCTTCTCCTTCCAATACTGTGATGTACTTTCAAGTGGCTTCCATAATTTTAAAAAAAACAATAGAGTAAAACTTTTGCCATGTTCAAATGTTCTTATTTGTGTATAAAGGATTATTGTCATCAACATATATCACTCACCATGCAGTAAGCAGTTTTTAAAGAGTTGCCCCACAATTTTTACTGGAAGAATCAAGTCACATGTCTACAGCACTAGACTGCAAAAGTAAAAGAAAATCTTAACAGGAGCAAGTCTTGCCATGCCAGTCTTTTCTCAGGTTATGAGAAAGAACAGTCATCAGTGATAAGTGAAACTAAATGCTGGAATGGAGAAAGCTGGTTGGCCATAATCTTGCAAAAAACATAAAGACCAACAATAAAACTAAAAAATAATTTAAACATATTAGAAGCAGAAAACCATAATTTAAACATATTAGAAATATAATTTAAACATATTAGAAAAAATAATTTAAACATATTAGAAGCAGAAAACCAGCCAGGGAGAGAGTGGAGTCCTTGGATATCCAGGGGGTGGGGGGAGGATAACTAAAGAATAATAGAGAAATGGCAGCAGGGCCGGCTTGCTCACTAGGCGAACTAGGCATTCGCCTAGAGTGCACTGGCCCTTAGAGGCGCCAAACTGCA
>NW_015174867.1:481745-515347 GCF_001447785.1 Gekko japonicus | reverse complement strand
TGGCTGCCACCACCGCCGCTTCTTTGACCGGCTAACTTCTCCCTGCCTGCCCCCTCAACTTCCCAGCAAAGCGCTTCTCCTCCTCTTCCTCGCGGCAGGGGACTGGAAGCTGCAGTAGCAGCAGCAGCAGGGCTGGGGGAGCGACGGCTTGTGAGCGCCCTGCTGGTCAGCCTCTTCTCCAGGTGCCCTGACGAGGGGGGAGCCTGGCGACTCTCCTCATGCCTTCTGGTTATCAACTTGGCTGTTGGTGGGCGCACGGGGGGTGGTGGTGCCAGAAGGGATCCTCGCCTAGGGTGCAAGATAAGCTGGGGCCAGTCCTGAATGGCAGAGAAGCTAAATGCATTTTTTGCCTCTGTCTTCACTATTGAAGATGGGAGGTGCTTGCCCACTCCAGAACTACCGATTTCAGGAGAAGTGTCAAAAGACCTGAGTCGGATTGAGGTAACGAGAGAGGATTTCCTACAAGTGATGGACAAATTAAAATCTGACAAATCACCAGGCCCAGATGGCATACATCCAAGAGTTCTGAAAAAACTCAAATGTGAACTTGTGGATCTTCTGACAAAAATATGCAATCTATCACTAAAATCTGCCTCCATTCCTGAGGATTGGAAGGTAACTAATATAGCACTCATCTTCAAAAAGGGTTCCAGAGGAAATCCAGGAAATTTCAGGTAAGTTGGTGGAATCCGTTATTAAAGATAGAACAAAGGCTATTGAGGAAGAATCAGCATAGATTCAGTAAGGAAAGATCTTGTCATTGAACTTTTAGAGTTCTTTGAGGGGGTGAACAAACATGTGGACAAGGGTGACCTAGACTTCCAGAAAGCTTTTGTTAAAGTTCCCCATCAAAGGTTCCTAAGTAAAGTCAGCAGTATAAACAGGCAGTTTTCACAGGGGAAGGGAGTAAGCATAGGGTAGCACACTGCTTGTTACTAGGTCCAGTGCTTAGAACCAGGGAGGACTGTGAGGTGCTCCAGAGGGATCTGTCAAGGCTGGGAGTGGGCGTCAACAGGGCAAATGAGGTTCAAATGTGGGCAAGTGCACATTGGAGCCAAAAATCTAAATATATGTTGATGGGGTCTGAACTGGTGGTAAGTGACCAGGAAAGAAATCTTGGAGTCATGGTAAATGACTCACTGAAAATGTCAACTCAGTGTGCCACTGCAATAAAAAAAGGCAAATGCTATGATAGGGATTATTAGGAAGGGGATTGAAAACAAATCAGCCAGTATCATAATGCCCCTGTACAAATCTATGGTCTGGCCTCATTTGGAATGCTGTATACAGTTCTGGTCACCGCACCTCAAAAAAGGTACTATAGCATTGGAAAGGTGCAGAAAAGGGCAAGTAAAATGATTAAGGGAATGGAACACCTTCTCTATGAAGAAAGATTAAAGAGGTTAGGGCTCTTTAGCTTGGAGAAACAACGATTGAGGGGTGACATGACAGAGGTTTACAAAATTATGAATGGGATACAGCAGGTTGAGAAAGAAGTACTTTCCTCCCTTCCTCACAACACAAGAACTCATGGGCACTGCAGTAAGCTTAGAACAGATAAAAGGAAGTACTCTTTTTTTTCAAATAAATTTTTATTTTCAAGGCAAACAAACATAAAATGGGTACATTTTTTTTCTATTAATCTACCTCATACATAATCTAAAACTATGTCACTTTTCCACTTTATGTATATAATATTTTGCAAGGATATCTCCCTTATATATAAAAGTATAAATAAAAGCCGAATGGTGGTGGCACTTCTCTAGAACATTCCACACGCTCCAAAATCAGTTCGCTCTCTGATCTGTCATTCTGAGGGTCTCCCTATCCACTGGCTGCTTTGCCTGAGTCCTGCCCCCAACATTCTAAACATTTTACTAATCCTCTCCTCCCCATAGCCAGTCAGAACACAGAGGTTATTTGCATATGCAGCCTCATTGGCCTTTGCCTCGGAACACAGAGGTTGTTTGCATATGCGACTTGATTGGCTTTTGCCTCTAACATTCTAAACAGTTTTGCTGTTCTGAGGTAAAATGTGTCCAATCTCCAGGTGAGGGCTGGAGATCACTCAGAATTACAACTGCTTTCCAGATGGCAGAGATCAGTTCCCCTGGAGAAAATGGTGGGCTCTGTATCTTTATATGCTGCTGAGGTGGCCCCCGTATGACAGCCAATGTGACGTAGCAGTCAGAGGCTGCAGGTATGTGGGGGGTGGAAAGCTGAAGAGTGAGGGGGAAATAAAGGTAGGTTGATGATTGGCTGGGAAGGAGATAGGGTTGGCAATTCCAGGTGGGAAATTCCTGGAGATGCAAGGGATGGAGCCTGGAGAGGGTGAGGTTTCAGGAGATGTGGGACCTCAGACAGGTACAAAGCCATAGACTCCACCCTCCAAACCAACCATTCCCTTCTGGGGAACCATCGTTGCCAATCTCCAGGTGAGGGCTGGAGATCAGTCAAAATTACAACTGTTCTTTAGGTAACAGAGATCAGTTCCTCTGGAGAAAATGGTGGACTCAGTGTCATTATACCCTGCTGAGGTCGCCACAACAAATTGACACTGAGTGTCCAAGGCCGGGGAACCCACCCAGAGCCTCTTTCTAGAGATCATTGTATTTATTTTCACAATGGGCCTTTTTCCTAGTAGGTATATAAATCTTATTTTCTACTAATTTAACCTTTGTCTAAGTATTTTAGTATAATCTTCCATGAACTATATTTGGTTATATGGTTCTTATTTTCTTCTGGTTGGATTATCTAAATATCTCTCTCTCTCAGCTCATTTTTTAGTCCATCTTTAGGATCTTACTTCATTATAAGTCTCTAGATTTCTCTCAGAAATTGTAGCTTTCCAATCCTTCTTCTTCTTATTTTTCTGGTTTCTCTTTTTAAGTTTTAGAGTCTTAATTCTGTGTTGTTTTTCTTTATAGTTGTTTTCTGGGAAGAACCATCTGTAGTCAATTCTTGAAGTGGTTTGAAATTCTATAAATTGCTTTTTTCTCTCTCTGAGTCAGTGTATAAATCAATATTTTGCGGGTTTCATCAGTATTGGTGTCTTTACAGTGTCTCAGGTGGACTTCTACAAAAGTTTTATTTCTGTTTGTAGGTGTTGGTTTCATTTTGTAGACCATATCAGTTAAATTATTGGTTTCTTCTTTATCTTCTATATAGAAGTGTCCTCGCTTCTCCTCCTTCCATCATGGCTGGTCTTCCTCTATCTTGCTTGATGTTTGTTGTTGCAGTAGATCCATTTTGTCTTGCTTAGAGGCAAAAAGTTCTTTCACTGTTGTGTTTACAGCACCAATAATCGAGTTTTGGATTAAAATTTTGAGGTCTTGAAATGAAGTAACAACCTCTGACACCATAAGTTGTGATCTATCTGTGTCATCCATTTTTAAAACCATATGTTAAAACCAAAGAATCTCAAGATTCTTTTTCTGCATGATTTTACAATTCACACCCACTGATATTTACAAAACATGGCTGTTTTAGTCATATTAGAGACAGAGTTCAAGAATCTTATCAATTGGTTACATTACAGAAGAAGACAAAATAAAATGTACTTTACAGTTGAACAAACATAAACATAAGATGTTGTGAGAATATAATGTATAAAAGGTTCAGGGTAAGATCCAGTTCTGCTTTCTTCCTTTGAAAAGTACTGCAATTATTAAAGTATAATTCTTATATTCCTTATTAAAATGAAAGTAAATCTTTATAAGGTCTTGCTATTATTCCAGATTCTTTGCTTATAGCTCCAGACAAAAGGAAGGAAAAAAGGACTATATATTTCTAGATTACTAAAGTCAAAAAGCAGCTAAAACCAATTCTTCTCCAATTTTTTATTCCACAGGGAAAATTATTACAGTCTCAGACAAAAGCCTTCTCTTTACTTTTTTGCCCAGGAAGCCATTTAAAAATCACTTGAAGTTCTTTTTGTCACTGCTGCAGGAGGAAGGGGGTGGGACCGGAAAGAGTTCCTCACCCCTCCATTCCTTTCTCTTTCTCTTTTTAAACTTTAAAGGGGCTTTATCGTTAAATAAGTAGATTTTCTGTTGTTTTTGCTTTTAAGCATACTCACAGTGTTATTCTTCATTAATGTTATGGATGAGGTTCCAGTTTCTTCCCCTCCAGGGTAGTCACAACTTGGTGCCCATGTCTGGCATGGGTGCACTCAGTCAGCTCCTGCATTGGGGTGCTCTCAGACTTCCACCCGCTTGCTGCCATGCGTGAGGGATCCAAGTCAAGCCCCTTGCAATGAGCTTCTCTTCGGGAAGCTCATTGGAGTGCAGGAGTCCCCGGGCCCCTCTAAAAGAGCTGCCGATCCAGCCGTCACACAGGAGCCCTCCCCGGTGTAACTGTAATTAACATGTGGAATTCACTACAAGAAGTGGTGGCGGCTACAAGCATAGACAGCTTCAAGAGAAGGAGGAGGAATTGGATTTATACCATGCCTTTCACTTGGAGTCTCAGAGCGGCTTACAGTCTCCTTCCCTTTCTCTCCCCACAACAGACACCCTGTGAGGTAGGTGGGGCTGAGAGAGCTCTGAGAGATCTGCTCTTAAGAGAACAGCTCTGAGAGAACTGTGACTGACCCAAGGTCACCCAGCTGGCTGCATATGGAGGAATGGGGAATCAAATCCAGTTCTCCAGGTTAGTGTCTGCCACTGTTAACTGCACACCAAACTGATTGAATAAACATATGGAACAAAGGTCCATCAGTGGTTATTAGTCACAAGGTTTAGATGGAACACTATTTCTGGGGTAGTGATGCTCTGTATTTTTTATGCTTGGGGGGTAACAGTAGGAGAGATTCTGGAGTTCTGGCCCTGCTGGTGGATCTACTGGTGGCACCTGGGTTTTGGCCACGGTGTGACACAGAGTGTTGGACTGGATGGGTCCTTGGTGTAGTGGTTAAGTGCGTGGACTCTAATCTGGGAGAGCCGGGTTTGATTCCCCACTCCCCAGTATAATAAGGGAGCTTTTAAGCAACCTGTCATATGGCCCTAATACTCAGATCCCCAGTCCGCCATTCTCAGCTGGACCTACCTCACAAGGTGATAGTGAGGATAAAATGGAGGACAGGAGAACAATGCAGCTTTGGGTCCCCACAGAGGAGAAAGACTGAGTATGACATTCATTATAAATCTAATTTATGATGACATTAAAGAGATTATGTGATTTGTCATGTAGCAAAGAAACCTTTACTGGAAGGCTATTAGATCTTCCACCAACACAATAATAATGATAACAACCCAACGCCTGAACTGGAAGTTCTAACTTTTGTTCCACGTGTATAACCCACTAAAACAGATTAATGTTCCATTATAATGCATGTAAAGGTTGGAGGAGGGGGGAAGCATCCTTTTACTACTTTGTTAGATCATGGGGAAATATTACCATCCCCCTTCTGTTCACAATACTAACAAATGTTTGTGACTGTTCTAATACTAAGTACATCCTGCTGGAAAGCAGGATAGGGATGAGAAGTGGTTGCCAGGTTTCCCACCCTGGCTGCCAGTGAGGGATGGGGGGGGGGGCTCGTATGGTTGCCATATCCATGAAAGGAAACTCCTGGAGATTTGGGGAAGAAGCTTGGGGAGGACAGGGACCTCAGTGGGATGCAATGCCATAGAGTTCACTCTCCAAAGCATCCATTTTTTCCAGAGGAACTGATCTCTGTTGTCTGGAGATGAGCTGTAATTCTGGAGGCTGGCATCACTAAGCTGAGACCAAGACTTGAAAATAATGGGGGGGGGACACAGAAAAATTAGGGGGAGGGAGAGATAAATGTTCAAGGAATGTTCAAACTATCACACAATTGCACTCATTTCACACGCTAGCAAGGTCATGCTCAAGACCTACAAGCTAGGCTTCAGCAGTACGTGGATAGAGCACTCCCAGAAGTAAAAGCTGGGTTTTGAAGAGGTAGAAGAACCAGAGATCAAATTGCCAACATTCCCTGGATTATGGAGAAAGCAAGAGAGTACCAGAAAAACATCTACTTCTGCTTCATTGACTACACTAAAGCATTTGATTGTGTGGATCACAACGAACTATGGCAAGTCCTTAAAGAGATGGGAATACCAGACCACCTCACATGTCTCTTGAAAAACCTGTATAAGGGTCAAGACGTGACAGTTCTAACAGGATATGGAACAACTGATTGGTTTAGCATAGGAAAATGAGTATGACAAGGATGTATATCGTCCCCTTGCTTATTTAATTTATATGCAGAGTACATCATGCGAAATGCCGCCCAGATGATTCAGAAGATGGAATTAAGATCGCTGGGAAAAACAACAACAACCTCAGATATGCAAACGATACCACTCTAATGACAGAAAGTGAAGAGGACCTAAAGAGCCTTTTGCCGAAAGTAAAAGAGGAGAGTGCAAAGGTTGGCTTGAAACTCAACATAAAAAAAACTAAGATCATGGCATCCGGCCCCATCACTCCATAGCAAGTAGAAGGAGAAGTCGTGGAAGCAGTGTATTGTGTAGTGGGTTTAGCCGCATGAATGAAGGACGCGAACCGGCATGGTCCAATGCACGCTTTATTAGTACACAACAAGAGAGAGGAACTAACGACTGGCTGGCCAACTATATACATCCTTGGGGCCACACCCCTGGGTCCCGTTGGTGGGTTGGAGTCTCCCGCCATGGTTCCCATTGGTTCCCAGTGGAAGGACTAGGATCCTAGTCCTCATTGTTCTCCCAGAGTCAAGCTCTGGGGAGTTCGCTGGCCCTTGGTGGCGGTCAGCGGACACAACACAGTGACAGACTTCACGTTCCTGGGGTCCAAGATCACTGCAGACAGTGACTGAAACCATGAAATTAAAAGATGCCTGCTCCTTGGGAGGAAAGCGATGGCAACTCTAGACAGCATAATAAAAAGTAGAGACATCACCCTGCCCACAAAAGTCCATATGGTCAAAGCAATGGTATTCTCAGTAGTACTGTATGGCTGCGAGAGTTGGACTATAAGGAAAGCCGAGCACCAAAGAATAGATTCTTTTGAATTATGGTGCTGGAGAAGACTCTTGAGAGTCCCCTGGACTGCAAGGAAATCAAATCAGTCAATCCTAAAAGAAATCAACCCTGACTGTTCCCTGGAAGGCCAGATACTGAAGCTGAAGCTCAAATGCTTTGGCCATGGTATGAGAAGGGAGCACTCACTGGAGAAGACCCTGATGCTGGGAAATATAAAGGTCAAAGAAGAAGGGGACGACAAAGGATGAGATGGTTAGGCAGTGTTCTCGAGGCAACGAAAGTGAAATTAAGCAAACTCCGGAGCACGGCGGAAGACAGGAGGGCCTGGCGTGATGTGGTCCATGGGGTCACAAAGAGTCGGACTCGATTGTGTGACTGAACAACAACAACAAAGAGAGAAATGAATGAAAAAAGAGTGGAAAACAGGAGGAGAAATTAAGGATAAGAGAGAGGAAGGTTGTTTTATCTTGCTGCAACACACTCACTCACTATTGCTTTGCTTGTCTTTCAGAAAGACAAGCTTAGCTGATACTTAAGAGTTCCTTACTCTGCACAGATTTCCCTGCTCCCCTAGTGGTGGCAGTCAGAAGGAAATCAATAGGATGCAACATGACACTGGCTTCAGGGGCCCTCCAGCTGACTTGGGTCCCCTGAATTTTTTCCCCCAGTCTCCCCTGGTGGTGGCCCTGACTGTCCCTGGGAAAGCTGCTAATATTCTTCACGGGCCAGGGGAGGCAGATTATAGCCCTAGGATGTGATTTCATTAAACTTTTCTTCCTTTGTTAGATTAAGAATTCCCATATTTTTACAGACCTTTGAAACTTTACATGGGATAGATCTTGGAGAATATATCCTTGTTGATTTCTGCCTGTGTAGTTATTAATGGCACATCACCTGTGACCTTCTTTGAAAACAATGTGGTAATTTATTGAAGGATGTCAGAATTTGAAACCCAGGTGTTGAAATGAGATCTGAACTTCAAATGACTTGATGTAAAATCAAATCAGCTACTAGAGAAGAAGCCTTTTGGCACAACATGTCAGAATTGCATCTAATTAAGACCAACGTTCTTGGAAGATGGGATTTTTTAAAAAGCCCACAGAAGTTTGTTGAATAGGCATGAAAACGTGTTTGCGGTTGTTGTTTTTAGGGCATCTCCTCTGCCTCAGATCTCAGTTCCTAATGCAACTCCAGGGGTACTTATGAACCAAACTGCCTAAGAAATAGCATGTGATTAAAATAAAAAAACCTCATTGGCTTCCAAGTTCTGTATGCTTGTCTTTTATCTGAGCCCAAGCTTTTCATCCTCTTCATCAGCTTCTCCACCAAATTGTGTCTTAAACCAAGATCTTAATACAGATGATGAAAGTAAGCACTAAGCTGACATAATTAGGTACAATACTGCTTTGATAGAATCAGAGCTGTATCATTCTAGGAGCCATATACCTATGCCTTAAAGATTAAAGGCAAAAATAATTACTATTCTTTTTCCAAAGGTCTGAAACAAATTTCTTTTTTTGAAGGTTCTCACTTCACAATATTTTTTGTTTGTTTGTTTCAGGGTAAATTTAGAAAGAAAATGTTTTTGAACAGGGTGTTTCAAAGGAACACATTCATGACAAAAAAGAACTTTTTAGTTTTTTAGGATAGAAAAACTAAAAAAATAAGAAACATATTGAAACAAAATCAGATACAAATTCATTTGGTATGTAATCATTTGATACCTAAGCATAAAAATGGCAATGATTGTTAAAGGTTACTGTTTAAAGAACATTAATCGGAAAGCCATCTTCTGTTTAACTAGCTGAATATATAACATCTATAGAAATATTGTGATTTCAGCTATAAAAGTACTATAATCAGGATGTCAATGAAGGGGAACAAATTTCCTTGACTAAGTAACAACATAGGGATTCAGCAAAAGTTAAGCATTTGGGGTAGCACCATCTTAAAACCCAAACGCTTTGGCATTACTGTTCTTGCTCTCTGCAGCTCAAGCTGTTTTAGGCGGTGGAGGGAGAAGCAGATTGGTCTCCCACCCAAGCTGTTATCTTGGGCTGCAAAGACTAGGGCAGTTCACTTCCATTCTCTGCAGGCCCTGCATCAGATTTGGATGGAGATTAAAGAAGTAATTTTCTCCCTTCTCCACAGGAAACTGACAAATGGACTGCAGAGAATGGGAACAATCTTCTTCCATTGCCTGCAGCCCAAGGTCTCCGTTGAGGGGGAAAATCAGATAGTCCGCCATGTTGTTTATCATGGGTTGCAAAGAACAGGATCAAATGGCTCTTATTTTCCATCAAACAATGCAAGAGATCACACAGCAAAGATAAATGTCAGGGAGAGGAGCTGTGTAGGAGGACGCTAGAATAACAGAGGCTTCATATACTAAAGAACAGGAAATGTAAATAAATATATATTATCAAAAATAGGAGATAAATCCAACTAAGGGACAAGGAAGTTCCACAGGTTAGATATAGCTAATTCAACAGGTAAATAATATAAAGCTAATTATGAGGTATAGAGAGAAAAGAAGGATTGCTTCTTTCATCTCCACCTGAAACTGACAGAATGGGCTGGCAGCTTGGGCTGCAGGGTATTCTGGGAGCCCAAGGGGGCAGCTTGGGAAGGGTAGAGAAGTGATCTGACTCTTCTCCTCAGGCTCTCTGTATGGTTGTGCCCATGTGGCGGAATGCCCTTCCGGTCTCTGCAGAGATTGTGATATGAAACGGAGGCATTTCATAGGCTCTTCCGGCTAACAGCTGGTTTCTTTAGGTTACGCCAATGGTACTAACTCTGAATGGGTCTGAGGTTGGACACAGTTTTAATGTTTTTAAATGTACCACTGTAAACTTATTTTGAGTCTCTTGTTGGAGAAAGGACATTTAGAAGTGACATAAATATTACAAAATCACCTTGGCTTTCATTTTGAACAGTTTGACATATATGTCTTACATAGAAAAAAATATTGCAGACTCTTTTGAGCTGTCTCCTCACTGCTGTTCCAACATCAGGCTTCTAATAATAGGGCTGCATTTCCCAGCATGGAGACTCCCAGGAGTGTATTGCTCGCTCTCCAGCACTAAACCTCTGAAGCTGGGAGATCCAATGTTACAGGGGAATTTGCACCATACCCCTGACACAGAAAGGGAGCTAAAGAGTTAGCTCCCCCCTCCTTTCCCTCTCTGCCCTATATATTTCCATATCAAATGTCTTGGGAGGTGGGAAAGTATGCACATATTCTTTTGCACAGAGAGTTCTTGGCTGTCCTGTAAAAACAGCAAAAGGAAATGGTTGGTTATTTGCCGGATGAGCAGGTGAACAGGGCCTTAATGGTACAGCTGATGGCCTTTTAATAACACTGGCGAAATAGATGGGGGGGGAGGGTTTAGCACAAATCTGACATGCTTCTGATGAAATGGGTTCTCATGTATGAAAGCTTGTGCTGGAATAAAAGCTTATTAGCCTTAAGGTACTACAAGTTTCCCATTCACTTTTGCTGCAGCAGATTAGCACATCCATGCTTCCAGAAAATTCAGAAAGCATTGAGAGAACATTTCAGTTTTCTGGGACATTCTGTTGCTCACATATAGGCCATGATAGGTAAATAATCCTCTGCTCATTGTAGACTGTAAATCAATCATCAGTCTAGTGGCATGGGATGTTCGACTTGAGATGAAATTAAAGGAAAGCCCTTCAAAAAGTAGTCAGGTACATGTCAGTTTCTAACATCTTATTTACAAAAGCAGAATCATCTCTAACTTGTCACCATTCATCAACCAAAATATAACCTTCAGAGTGAAAATTCAGCATGAAAAATGATGAATTAGAGTGTACCAGGAAGCTCAGAGCCATCTAATTAGGACTCAGTGGGCATTCTCAGTGCCTCTCTCACTGCAGGTGTTAAATTAGTGTAACAAGTCAAGCAAGATTGTGATATCCCCTATTACTCCTTTTGTGAATACTCACTGTACTTATCTCGAATGCCTGACATCTGCTTAGTAATATCACAGTCTATTCCTCTTGAATAAACCCATGGATACTCTTTATCTCTCCCTCTCATGCGGGCATGCACCTCCCCCATCTCTCCAGTGTAACTGTGTGAGTACATATATAAGTTAAGGACATTATTCATTTGATAAAGAGAGCTCTGGTCTGTGAAAGCTTATCCCACTTTAAATCTGTTAGTTCAAGATGGGTAGCCATGTTAGTCTGTCTGTAGCAGTAGAAATTCTTCAACTATCTAAAGGAGTGAGCAGTGACTCACGAAAGCTTACCCTGCCACAAATTTTGTTAGTCTTAAAGGTGCTACTACTCTTTTCTACTGCTATAAATCTGTTAGTGAACCTTTTAGGTGCAACAAAACAAATGGTTCTTTTTGCTGCAATGTACTAGAAATGGTTGGGATAGCAAACCTGGCCTGATGGTTAAGGGACTAAACTGTGAGCCAACAACTGCCTGCCTAGCTCAGATCTCACTTCTGCTATGAATGAGTTAGATCAACTTCAGCCTATTAGGCACTAACAGCTTACTGCTGATTTTCATTGAAGTCAAGTTGGTAGGGCTTTACTTCAAATGCTGTGCCTGCATTCTGCACCTTGTTCCCCCTCCGATCTTTCTTTTGGGAATTACAGAGTATATATACTGTATAGAATGAGAAAACCCAGATAGTGTCACTGAGCTGGAATTTCCTGGTTGGTTTGTTTGTTTCTTTAAAAAAAACATTTTTATTGCTTTTATTCTAAAAACTACACAGAAATCATAAGGAAAGGGTATCTACAAACTATGGGAGAAAGTAAAGATAACCACTAAAAACCCAAGAAGCAGTGGTCATATAATGCTTACAACAATTTTTAACATGTTAGTATTGTAACGGTGCTATATCAATGAAAGAGATTAGTAAAGTATATCCGTGGTAGTTAACTATATAAAGAACATCAGAGAATCTATTAAGCATGGATTAAGTTCAGCTTCTAGAGATAAAAGTTAACGTTTGTCTTTCTTCTTTCTGAAATCATAGTCTCAATTGGCTTTAGGAGTTTTGGGGGCTGCTTCCCCTAATTCCAAGTCAGATTCTTCAGTAGATGATGATGAGATTTCACCCTGGCTTATCTTCTTCGTTTGCATTGTTGTCCTCTTGAGGCTTTAATGGCTTTTCTGCTTTTTGTAACTGCTCCACAAAATCCTTTCTTTCTTATCGTTGTATTTGAAGAAGATGCCTTCTGGTATAATCCATTTGTAGGGGGTGAATGACTTTTGTAGAAATAAGACCAAATCTTTATATTTTCTCCTCTTCTTTCTTATTTCAAAGGGAATGTCTTTTAATACTTTGATTTCTCTGTCTTTGATTTTTAAGGTAGTTTCATTAGTTACTTTAGGTATCTGGTCTCTGATATGCCTTTTGGAGAACTTCACATAATTTTCACCGGGCAGATTTTTAAAATATATATATTCTGAATATGTCCTGTAGGACATATCAATCTTGCTTTGAAGAAAATCCACTTCCAAATCTGTAACCGGTCCCAAGGCTTCACTTAAAGTCTTTCTAAGGTCTTCCCCTTTAATCTCTGGAACGCCTTGGAATCTCAAAACATAGTTTGACTTTTCCATTTGTAGCTGTAAAAGTTGAAGTTCATCAGAGATTCTCTTTTTTCCACTTTGTCTACACGCTTTTGAAGCTTATTAGCTTTGGCATCAACTTCCTTAACTGCTGTTGCTGTTTGCTCTGTCTTCTGCTTAGTGTCTTCCATCTGGCTTTGTAGAGCAGCAAAATTCTGGTTCACAGTTGTCAATTGGTCCAGCAGAGGTTCGCAATGCCACTGCTATCATACCAGGGAGGTCTGTAGCTACTTCCGGTCTCATGACTGGAGTGGCTGGGCTACCGTTTCCCGAAGAAAGTTTTGTTTTCGGCACAACTCTCCTCCCCACCATCTTTTAGTTGTTTACTTTTCAGGAAAGTTTCAAAAGTCTCTATTGCTTGAAAGTTTATGCCATTTTCTCTCAAATGTTCTTTACATTAGTTTTTATTTGCTTATAGTCCGCCCCCCCCCCCTTAAAATGCTATGGAATCGGCTTTTGTTTAACCACGGAGTGAATCCTCCGCACCGCTTATCTTGGGGGGGGGATATTTTCACTTGGATGTTTATCCGGATGTTTTGCTTTAACAAGAAAGACTCACACTTCATCATAGATCATGCTGAGGTAAGGGTTTCGCTTGATCACCGTTCACTTGTCCCGGTGTGCATCCCTATTGCCATTGCTGGATCCATGGCGGTGGGACCGTTGGAGCTCAGAGGTGTCTCAGTCCCTCGGCAGCATGCCTTGGGAGTGGCACCTCTCACGCTCCATGGCTGGGGGCTCCCTGCAGGGGCTCTGGGGGTGGTGCAGACAATCGCACCCCCTCCCATCTGCTGGGTCATGGATCACATCCCCTGGAGCTCCAAAGGGACATGTCCACCATTCGGGTCACCAAAAACTGGAAGTCCCTGGTTGGTTGGTTTCTTTGGGGCAGTGTGGTTGCTCTCTCCTTATTGGTCAGTTTTGCGCTGGGCATGTTTTTTGAAATAGGGGATACTTAAATCTGTATTTACTCTGTGGTCGTCATCTTTGCAGAACATCAGTGGATCTCTTTTCCTTCCTTTCATCAGTATACAAGCTGCACTATTGCTTAGGTTTTCCATCTTTTGAAGGTTTTTTTTTTTAACAAGTGGATTCAGTCTAGCATTATGAGTTTTTCACTGATCTTGGAGAGGCAGTGGTGAGCACATCAAGGAATGAAGGAAAGGAGCAAGCCAAACGCCAGGCATGCCCTGCTACACCCCACCCAGCATGTGAACGACACCAGTGACACAGGGATTTCACCTTCTTCTCCATCCTGGTTTCTGATCCACTGCCCCTTGCTCATGCATGACCTTTCTGCATTGGCCCCAGTTCAGATGGGCTGTCTAGTTCATTCAACCACTTATGCTGTGTTGTTCCTTGCCAGATCAGAGCTAAGAACCAGTACAAATAGAAACCACAGAAAGCATTCCAATGCAGTGCCTTATACTGGATCATTACTGGATCACTGAATAAATGGAATCCCTTGCGAAGTGTAGCTCCAGATGTAGACAGCAAGGGTGGTGGCAAAACAAGAATGGCAAAGCTATACTAAAAAAAAGTCTGATGGTACTATTGAGCAGCTTTATTTGGCCTTTTTGCTTCCCCATTGACAAAATGGCCAGTTTTTTACATCAAGCTCAGTCAGTTAATTGTCATGCTCATCATGCCAAAGTTGTCAGTTTGAGGCCTATGATGGCCAGTTGCTTCTTTGGGAAAAAAAGACTGAAGTTACTATTAAACAGCTTTAATTGGCCTTTTCACTTCCCCATTGACAACATGGGTGTTCCTAGTGTTTTGAATTGCAACAAGAGGAAGATACCTACTAAGCAACAAGAGGAAGACAATGAAGAATGAAAACTTCTAAAGATGACATAACACGAAACGAGTTTATAACTAGTTGCTTGTTATTTTAATGGTTGTTATTATTATCTCTTCATGTCAATGAAATTTGTAAATTTACCAAATTTAAAGTATAGTAGCCTAAATATCACCATGATTGTTTTTTGTACTTATTATGTTATTTACACTGTGATCCTGTCTGGTTTTCTCCAGTAGATACCAGGACAGCATGGATAAGCAGCCTAGATAGTCTGCAATAGACATCAGGGAGGTTGTTCATTTGTATTGATCCTAAACCCTTAAACAGAGCACTAAATTGTAGCTATTACCCATTACCAATTATTGACGATGTGATATGCGACCTTTCCTGTGCTAAGGGGTGCAGTCACACGGTCCTTTTGATCAGGGTTCACCGCTGTTCCCTCCCGCATTTAAGTTTGCTGATCAGACAGGTGAATCTGCCTCCCGCGCCGAAGCGGGCTCACTCCCACAATTCTCCCGGGTTTTTCTGCCCCCTGGAAAATCAAGTATTTTCCTGGCACTTGAGCTCTGAATGCGCGATTTCGCCCATCTGGACAGCCATCTTTCGCAATGATTGCGATTAGGGCCATCTGACTGCTCTTTGGGTGGTTTTTTTTTTAAAGCTTCCAGTTTGAGCGCTTGGGCAAACATGCGCTTAATAAATCCATTATTAAACGTTATTTTTATGTTCATTTCTCTGTTTAAAGATATAATGAGTTTGTTGTAAGAAACAGAAGCCCCTTCCTCAGGAAGGAGGATGGTGGAGACGGCAGGGCTGAGCCTTTTTTTGTGGGGCAATGGTGGCAGCAGCAGTAGCGGCACCACCACCCACAGCGGCGGCAGGATCAGAAACCACCCGAGCCTGCCCCGTGGCTGGCAGGATCACCTGGAGGGACTCGCCGTGGTGGAGGCTCCGCTGCAGCCCCGACGAGCCAAGCTGAGTGCAGCAGCCCTCTCGGCCAGTCTTCCTTTTCCCACCCCTCCGGGGCTGGTTGGGCAGGTGGCTTGCTGGAGCTGTCATATTATCTTTAAACAGAGAAATGAACATAAAATAACATTTAATAATGGATTTATTAAGCGCATGTTTGCTCAAACGCTCAAACCGGAAGCTTTTTTTAAAAAATGCACAGCAATTTTCCTTAGGAGCTGACAGGAGAGCGGGTGGTGGAAGAGAGGGGCCGGCTGCATCTAATCAGCCCAACCCGAAGAAAAATGTTCCCGATTGAATTAAAGCGGGAACAAAGTGGAATTACCTTCCCGTGTGACCACAGCCAAGCTTTTCTCAGTTTTTGACACCAAGAATGGATTCTGGCACATCAAACGGGACACAGTCAAGTTATTTGAATACATTTGCAACTTCCTTTGGCAGATATTGTTCACTATATATGCCAATGGGCATCAGCCCAGCATCACAAGTGTTCCAGCGTAAGCTAAATCAGAAATTTGAGAATATTCCAGGAATAAAAATCATAAGAGAACATAAGAACATAAGAGACGCCAATGTTGGATCAGGCCAAAGGCCCATCCCGTCCAACACTCTGTGTCACACAGTGGCCAGAAATACCAGTGCCATCAGGAGGTCCACCTGTGGGGCCAGGACATTAGAAGCCCTCCCATTGCAGATGATATTCTGATTGCAGGAGAAGGGGATACAGAAGTACAAGCAATAGTGGATCATGACAAAAAGCTGCATCTGTTCATGGAGTGATGCAGAGAACAGAATATAAAACTGATTCCAGATAAAGTCAGGCTAAGATTAAAAGAAGTATCTTACTTTGGACACCTGTTGACAGCAGAGGGTCTGAAAATTAACCCTGGAAAAGTGGATGCAATCAAAGAGATGCCAAGACCAGTGGATGTGAAGGGTGGTCAACGATTCTTGGGAATGCTAACTACTTGGCAAAGTTTTGTAAGGGGATGGCAGATTACTGTGAGCCACTCCGGCAGCTTGCACACCAAGGGGTGGAGTGGGAATGGTCAGAAAGTCACCAGCAGGTACCTGGCATTAGATTTTATGGCACATGATAGGTGCTTGTCCATGAGCAAGCGCAGGCTTTTACCTACTCCCCACATCCTTGGACTGAATCACGAGTGTGGGGAGAGCCTATCAGGGCTCAGTGTGGGAGCGCTGACCTATCAGGGATGGCTGGCTGGCCAAATCTGGTGGTGGCAGGCATTTCTTGAGCATTCCAGCCAAGGACAAGCTCCCCACCCACTGGCCCTCTGTTGCCAGTTGTGAGACTGAGCAGGAATTTTTTGTGAGGGGGCCTTTTTTCGCCTGCTTCGCATGGTCCAGGGGGATATGGCATAAATAGACCTAGTAATCTGGTTAGGCCTTTTCTGGGAAGCCAGGAAAGCACGGGTTGAGGGGGTCTATTTGTGCTAGCAAGAACCCTGAGATATCAGTGATTGGGGGGGGGCTTTCCCTCAAAAGGGATACATAGCAGCTTAGCAGTCCGGGAGACCCACATAGGGACCTCTTTGGGGTTTGGGGGGGCTTATGTAGATGGTACCATCATCATGGTACCATCTATGCCCCAAGCCATGTGGACAGGGTCACCAAGATGTGGGCACTTCGGAAAGAGAGTGAGACTTTTAGGAGACCGCCATCTTGTTCTTGTTCTTAAGAGGTGAGCACCAGATACTGCCTCGAATGTATGATGTTTTAATCTTTGATGTTATTTAATATTTTTAATGTTTTTATTGTTGTAGTATACCAGCAATATGCCTTGTAAGCCACCCTGAGCCTACGGGGAGGGCGGGATAAAAATCTAAATAATAAATAAATAAAATAAATAAATTATGTATTGGCTATTTCCAGCTCTCCCATTGGCTGTGCAGTATGCTCCATCAGCCATTGACCCATCAATGGACCCTCAAGAGTACTCACATGCCATTGGCTGGGTGCTGGGTCTGCTCTTTGCCCCCACCCACTGACAGCCTGGACACTCTTCCCTCACAGAAAAAAACTGCCAAAACAGCTATCTCTCCTGATAAAGAGACTTCTTGGCTCCTGTGGGACTAACTTTTCCCTCTGTGGCTGTTGCTGGGCAACCAAGCTTGGTTCTGTCAGTAAAAAGGCAAAGGAAGG
The DNA here is from genome assembly GCF_001447785.1 of Gekko japonicus. Classification (NCBI taxonomy): domain Eukaryota; kingdom Metazoa; phylum Chordata; class Lepidosauria; order Squamata; family Gekkonidae; genus Gekko; species Gekko japonicus. The sequence continues at coordinate 497,806 of NW_015174867.1, read as the reverse complement.
AAGCCCTTTCCAGGCCTTTGTGGGGAACTCATTGGGCCCGTCCTGACTAGGGTTGCCAGCTCCGGATTGGGAAATTCCTGGATATTCTGTGGGGGAGTCTAAGGAAGCCAGAATTTGGGGAGGGGAGAGGTCTCAGCTGAATAGAATGCCATAGAGCTCACCCACCAAAGCAATTATTTTCTCGGGGGGGGGGGCGAGATCTGTTGTCTGGAGTTCAGTTGTGATACCCGGCGATCTTCAGGCTCCACATGGAGGCTGGCTACCCTAGGCATAGCAGTTAGTGCTTTAGAGCAGGGAATGCCAGACCCAAGTTCTTGCTATGGAAGTTGAATGAGTGAGTTCAGACCAGTCACAGACTTTCAGCCTAACCTACCTCACAGGGTTGTTGTGCAGATCCAAAGGGGGAGAGGAGAATGATGTAAGCTACTTTTCTTCCTGGTGAACCATTGCTGCCAATCTCCAGGTGAGGGCTGGACTCAGCATTAAAACTGCTCTCCAGATGGTAGATATCCGTTCTCCTGGAGAAAACAGCTGCTTTGCATGGTGGACTCTGTGTCATTATACCCTGCTGAGGTCGCTTCCCTCCTGCTTGAGTCCCCACTGTGTAGGAAAACTGTACTTTTCCTAGGTAGAGGCTGCAGGTGGGGGGGAGATGGAAAGTTAAAATCTGAGGGGCAGATAAAGGTAGGTTGATGGATGGCTGGGAAGGAGATAGAGTTGCAACTTCCCGGTTGGGAAATTCCTGGAGGTTTCAGGGATGGGGCCTGGAAAGGGTGAGGTTTGAGGAGGACTGGGACCTCAGACAGGTACAATGCCATAGACTCCACCCTCCAAACCAGTCATTTCCTTGGGAAACAATTGCTGCCAATCTCTAGGGGAGGGCTGGAGAGCACTCAAAATTACAACTGCTCTCCAGTTGGCAGAGATCAGTTCCCTGGAGAAAATGGCTGCTTTGCAGGGTGGACTCTGTGTCATTATACCCTGCTGAGGTCACTTCAATCCTGTTTGGGTCTCCATTGTGGAGAAAAACTATATTTTTCCTAGGTAGAGGCTGCAGGTGGGGGGGAGATGGAAAGCTGAAGTCAGAGGGGCAGATAACAGTAGGCTGATGGTTGGCTGGGGAGGAGATTGGGTTGCCAACTCCAGGTTGGGAAATTCCTGGAGATTTGAGGGGTGGAGCCTGGAGAGGGTGGGGTTGAGGAGGGCTGGGACCTCAGACAGGTACAATGCAATAGACTCCACCCTCCAAACCAGCCATTTCCTCCTGGGGAACCATTGTTTCCAATCTCCAGGGGGTGGGCTGGAGATCACTCAGAATTACAACTCCTCTTCAGATGGCAGAGATCCGTTCCCTTGGAGAAAATAGTGGACTCTTTGTCATTATACCCTGCTGAGATCACCACAGCAAATTGGCGCTGAGTGCCCAAGGCCAAGGCACCTAACCAGAGCCTTTTTCTAGAGTTTGTTGTATTTATTTCCACAACGGGCCTTATTCCTAGTATACACATATTTCTTTATTGCTCATTCTATGAACAGCAAAATGGCTAATACAACAAGAAAGATTATTTTCATTGCTCAAAATGTTAAAGCATGCAAAATTCAGATTAAAATACATCCCGCTTTTGTTTTCTATACAAAACTGCAGGGCCCATATTAAGAAATTCAAGAGAAGCCAGTTCAGTAATATGCATTGGAAAACAAATCCCTGTTTCCAAATAGTAGAATGACATTTGTAGATATGAGACAGAGTTGTTCTTGTAAGTATCTAGCATTTTTTTTTTTAAAAAAAAGGCTTGGAATAAACACTGCACAGCTAAGAACATTTGTGATTATTTTTATGTACTCCATTCCTCATGAGAGTCATTCTTTTGATTGCTGACTGGAGGAAATACCATTTACTCTTATCTGTCCACTAATCTCTTTGTTTCTAAAGAGAAATGGAGTTGGTTTTCACAATTTCTTTCCTCCCTGAAAACTATGTGGCTTACAGGAAGCCATTAATTGATCTCTTGCTTGATTTCTAGGTTTCTTCTCTCACAAGATCTGGAAGTAGATAAGTATCATGATTGTTCCTTCCACATGTCTGCATTGCAGTGTTTGTAAAGGCATTTGCTAATTAAATTAACTAGTTAATGTATTCCATTTGATGGCCATTTAGTGGCCTTAAAAGTGTCTGACATGATAAAATCTATATATCTAATTCACAAGTCGCCCCCTGGTGTGCGGATACTTAAATCCGCACATCGGGGGGACCTGGGGGGGATGGAGAGGTTTGTGCGCACGTGGGGCGGTCCCCGCGTGTGCACAAAAATCCTAAACCTGGAAAATAACATCGGGGGGATGTTTAAATCCCCCCGAAACTCACAGAGCGTCCCCTGTGCATGCGCAGGGAACGCTCTGCGACCGCCGCTGCTGCCGTTTGGAAGGTGAGTGGCGAGCCAAGAGGGGGGGGCCAGAGCGGCGAGGGCCAAGCAGCTTGCCGCTCGGCGCTTGCTTCGGGGCCGGGGGGAACCAGCAGCGAGGGCCGAGGGGGGCAGGAAGTACCAGCAGCGAGGGCTGAGCGGCACGCCGCTGAGCAGCACGCCACTCGGTGCTCGCTTCGGGGCCGAGGGGAGAACCAGCAGTGAGGGCCGAGCGGCACGCCGCTCGGCCCTCGCTTAAGGCCGGGGGGAACGGTGAGGAGCCGGGGGAGAAGGAAAGGGGGAGGAAAGGCAAGGGGGGTGGAGGAGACGGGGGAACCAGTGGGATGGGGGGGTACTTACCTCCTCCTGCTGCTTCCTCTGCCTCCCACCCCCACGAGTATCGCGGGCCCCGCCCCTTGTAATATATAAAACTCACACAAGCAATTAATAATCAAATACTAAAGCAACAGCAAAAACAAAATGAGTGGTCAAATTTTAAAAAAAATCTAAGAATATAATGTAAACTGGCTCTTGAACCCCTCAAGATTCTGGTAGAAAGAAGGTGACATGGAGAAGTTTCAGGTGATGACTTTGAACACAGGAATACATGAAGCAGCTTTATACTGAATCAGACCGTTGGTCCATCAAGTTTAGTTTTGTCTAGTCAGAAGTCTTTCACATCACCTACTACCTGGTTCTTAACTGAAGATCCCAGGGATTGAACCTGGGACCTTTTTCATGCCAAGCAGATATTCTACCACAGTCACAGCCCCTCCCCATAGCCCAAAGCTGCTTATTAAGCACCTGATACCACTTTTGTACTAGCACTGAATATATGCATTTTTGAATGCTATAAATTCTGATGGAAAAGATGTTTCTGTGCATCAGGAAAGAAACTTTGATCCCTCCTGCGTGTGCATCAGGACCAATAGTGGCCAGAATTTTCCATTGGATATCTTTAAATTGCTTCCCAATTAGCTCAGCTTGTGGTTATGCCAAAATCAGAGCCTGAAACTTTTCGATAACATAAAAAACCCATATTTGACCTGGGGTATGATAAGTGTTCTGCCAGAATTTAGAGAATGAAGAATGAATATTACATTATCATTATTAGATTCTTGGTCTGACTCTCCTTGTTTCCTTCTGCCATTGTATTGTCCTCAGTGTTTAATTGTATTTCAGAGCTCTTATTATGTAAAGCATTCTGAAGCCATTGTCTGGCCAACAAAGGGACTATTAATTTCATCTAATTTACTCTGTTTGCTTTGCCTCAGAGAAATATCTTCTTTTGGACCACTAATTTAAAAGTAACTAATTAATGATTTAACTAACTGAATGCTAGTTGCTGTAGATTTTCCGGGTTGTGTGGCCGTGGTCTTGGCATTGTGCACAACCCAGAAAATCTACAGCAACTAATGAGCTCCGGCCCTGAAAGCCTTCAACAACATAACTGAATGTTGTTAGCCAAAGCCCCCACTTGCCACATGAAGATGGTACCCAGGTCAGGCTAGGGACAAAGCTGGAATAGGGCAAATATAGCCCTCTCTTTGTGTAGGGCCAACTAGCCTGGACATGTGCTCAGGATCGTCTAATTCAAGCATCACTTCAGATACTGTGGACATGTATCTGTCATCAAAAAGGGCAATGTCTTAATCACATCACCCCAAGGGTGTCAACAGATCTGCATTCCAGCTGTACATCTCCAGACTTTGCCACTAGATACTGGGATCACCCCGGCCACAGTCTATTGTTATTATTGTTCTCTTGATAGCCCAGCCATTAATGAAGCCAAGACTCTCCAATTGCCTACCGCTTTGATAACAAAAGCTTGTTGGAAATGTATGTGTTTGCAAGGTCTCAGATTCCAGCCATTATAGGGTTAACTTGTTTACCTTTCTATGCTATTGTCTAGACTGACCTGGAAAGGAAACCTGGCAGTGTGGAATGTGGAAAAAGCCCACGAATCTGAGTGTGTTTACAAACAATGATTGGTTACTGTTTTCAGGTGACTTAAGAACATAAGAACATAAGAGACGCCAATGTTGGATCAGGCCAAAGGCCCATCCAGTCCAACACTCTGTGTCACACAGTGGCCAGAAATACCAGTGCCATCAGGAGGTCCAGCAGTGGGGCCAGGACATTAGAAGCCCTCCCACTGTTGACCCCCCCCCCAAGCACCAAGAAGACAGAGCATCACTTGCCCCAAGATCTTACCTTGTGGCTAATAGCCACTGATGGACCTCTGCTCCATATGCTTATCTAATTCCCTTTTGAAGCCGTCCATGCTTGTAGCACCCACCACTTCCTGTGGCAGTGAATTCCATGTGTTAATCACTCTTTGGGTGAAGAAGTACTTCCTTTTATCCGTTCTAACCCGACCGCTCTGCAGTTTCATGGAGTGCCCACGAGTTCTTGTATTGTGAGAAAGGGAGAAAAGTACCTCTTTCTTTACCTGCTCTTTCCCATGCATAATCTTATAAACCTCGATCATGTCACCCCTCAGTCGTCTTTTCTCCAAGCTAAAGAGCCCTAAGCGCTTTAACCTTTCCTCATAGGGAAAGTGTTCCAACCCTTTTATCATTCGAGTTGCCCTTTTCTGCACTTTTTCCAAAGCTATAATATCCTTTTTAAGGTGTGGTGCCCAGAACTGCACACAGTATTCCAAATGAGGTCTCACCATTGATTTATATAGGGGCATTATTATATTGGCTGATCTGTTTTCAATACCCTTCCTAATAATCCCCAGCATAGCATTGGCCTTCTTTATTGCAGTCACACACTGTCTCGACATTTTCAGTGAGTTATCCACTACAACTCCAAGATCTCTCTCTTGCTCAGTCTCTGCCAGTTCAGACCCCATCAATGTGTATTTATATTTAGGATTTTTGGCTCCAATGTGCATCACCTTGCACTTGGCCACATTGAACCCCATTTGCCATGTTGACGCCCACTCGCCCATCCTTGACAGATCCCCTTGGAGTGCCTCACAATCCTCACTGGTTTTCACCACCCTGAACAACTTTGTATCATCCGCAAATTTAGCCACTTCACTGCTTACTCCCATCTCCAAATCATTAATGAACAAGTTAAAAAGCAGTGGACCAAGTACTGATCCCTGCGGTACCCCACTGCTTACCACCCTCCACTGAGAAAATTGCCCACCTACACTCACTCTCTGTTTTCTATGAACTAGCCAGTTTTTGATCCATAAAAGGACTTGTCCTTCTATCCCATGATTTTTGAGCTTACTTAGGAGCCTTTGATGAGGAACTTTATCAAAAGCTTTCTGGAAGTCAAGGTAAATAATATCTATTGGATCCCCCTTGTCCACATGTTTGTTCACCCCCTCAAAGAACACTAACAGGTTAGTGAGACAAGATCTTCCCTTACAGAAACCGTGCTGAGTCTGCCTCAATAGGTTTTGTTCATCTATGTGCCTACTAATTCTTTCCTTAATAATGGTTTCCACCAATTTACCCGGTATCGACGTCAGACTGACTGGCCTGTAATTTCCCGGATCTCCTCTGGAACCCTTTTTAAAGATGGGAGTGACATTAGCTACCTTCCAATCCTCAGGAATGGAGGCAGATTTTAAGGAAAGATTACATATCTTTGTCAGGAGATCTACAAGTTCACATTTGAGTTCTTTCAGAACTCTCGGATGTATGCCATCTGGGCCTGGTGATTTTTCAGTTTTTAAGTTGTCTATCAGTTTTAGGACCTCCTCTCTCGTCACCTCAATCTGACTCAGGTCTTCCAACACCCCTCCTGAAATCAGTGGTTCTGGAGTGGGCAAGCACTTCTCATCTTCCACAGTGAAGACGGAGGCAAAAAATGCATTTAGCTTCTCAGCCATTTCCCTATCATCCTTCAATACTCCTTTTACCCCTTGGTCGTCCAAGGGCCCCACTGCCTCCCTGGCTGGTTTCCTGTTTCTAATGTATTTGAAGAAAGTTTTATTGTTAGTTTTTACGTTTTTTGCTATATGCTCCTCATATTCCCTTTTTGCCTGCCTGACCTCAGACTTGCATTTTATTTGCCATAGCCTGTGTTCCTTTCTAGGGGTCGAGAAGAAGGTTTGTCCACCATTGCTTGAGATGTGTGTGACTATGCTTTGAGAAGTAAGCAGCAGAAATGTACCTCTTAGATGTTTTGTTTATTTGTAGGTTTCCTGTATACCCTTTACCCTAAGAAATAAAGCTTTTTAAACAGAAAGAAAGTCTCCTCATTCAGTGAAGCAAGATCTATTGACACTCTGAACAATTTAAGCATTTTTTCCTATTTTTCCAACAAAGCTTTCTTTCCCCAACCTGGACTTTTTCTCAAAACCTTTCTAGAGCCATTACCAGCCATCAATCAATCAATGTTTATTTACGGTCCAAGACCAATAATTTACCGGCCATTCTGGCCCATCCCAGACCATTTCCCAATGTGCCCACTGTCCCAAATGCACAGTTTTCCTGTATCAGGACTCCAAACCTGGCCATCTTTGGTTCAGTCTGGATCCCTCTTCTCTTTTGCGTCTTCCCAGATCTGTTTGTTGGTTATCACTGATTTCTTAAGATTACTTCACCTCTTTATTTCCTAGCTCTCTGGTGTATATGTGTGTGATAATTCATCAATTAGCTGAATGTATTAGGGTTATTTTTACTTATTAAATTACATAAAAGACATTTCCTGTCTGTTGTCTGTGCCGCTCCAAGAGGTTCTGACGCTGGTATACTTGGAGTATGATCCCAGTATGCGCACCTATTAAGCAAATGGTCTCTTAGTTAATTTCCCCATCATAACTTAAACAGAGACACGGTGTTGCAGCTAATAATGTCTTTATAAAAACATGAATGCCAACATGCATCAGGTAGGTTTGTGATTCTTATCCACTTTCAGATAGGAGTGTGCCTCCTGAACTGTTGAGTGGAGCAGTTATTTTCATAAGCAGAGCATGGACTAGGTTGACGCTTCCAAAGCAGTTTAAATAGGGTTCTCAATCTCAGCCAAACCTAGGTAAATGCTGGGAGATTAGGGGGGGCAGTGGCTGAGGAGGATAGAGTTTGAGGAAGATGTGATGAAGTTTCCAGATGAACTACAAGGAATTTCTGTGATAAATACCATATAGATTAGAGAAAATGCCTAGAGTGTCATCATGGAGGTCATTTTCCTCACAATCCTCAGTTTCTTCAGGGTGAGAGATTGGGGATGGGGTCAGGAATCCCCCAATGAGTCCAAGCTGTTGGGAAGCCCAAGTTTAAAGCTTCCATGATTTCATCTAAACAATTCCTGCCTGAAATACTTTCTTCCTGGGGTCTTGTTTGTCTTGTCATTTAGGCAAGGTTGTGAAAGTGGCTAGAGACCTTTCTTCAGATCTCCACTTAGTCATGAAGTTTACCTTGGGTAAGTCACTATTGTTCACCCTAACTTAATCTTCAATACTATCATGGTGTTGAATATAATGAGATTTAAAAATTGTAAAGTTCTTGGAACAATTAAAATAGTATTAAAAAGATTAATAACTCCTGCGCAGAGTTATTCCAGTCCAAGCCCGTTGAAACCAGTGGGATCAGACAGGAGTTAACGCTACATAGGGATTGCACTGTCAGCATAACATCACTCAGTCAGGATTCAAACTTTGTGCCCTATGAGAGTTATATTTCTGTCCTCTGCAGTTGGTTACTTTTTTATGCTTGAAAAAACAACATTTCCTGGAAATTTCCAGGAAAACACAGGAAACTGGAAAATGTATGCCACACACATTGAGGAGGACTAAAGGATAAATCTAGAACTAAGCATTAGCAAGAAACTGAGTCCAGGTCAGAAGTGCAATGGTATTGCAGGTAAATTTACAGGCACATCAACAGAAGCCGTGCATAGTCAATATGCCATTCAATTCATTGTACTGAGTCCAATTTCACTTGGGACTTCCAAGGATAGAAAGACTCCAAGGAGAATTATAAGGACAAATGGCTTAAAATGTATGATTGGCTAAAAGAATGGCACAATGTACTAACTAGCGGCTTTAAAACATGCAGATGTTAGCAGTCAATGGGCACCACAGAATATTTGGATAGTTTGTGCATAATGTAATACTCCCTTAGCATTTTTCTTAGTTTCATCTGCCCAATGCCCAGTTTTAAGCAACTAGGAGCAACCTATTAAAGTAATATGATTGCCATGAAACTGAAATGTTTACATCTGGAAAGATTTACTGAAAACGTTAATGATGCTTTACAGCCATTGTAGATAAACTATTGCTAAACTGATAAACAAGTTTTCTGAATTAAATCCTATATACTTCAGAATACTCAAATTAGTATGTATAATAAGATGTAGCATTTTACTCAGCTGGATTGATATTATCTATCTTGTCCTTTGGCAATGTTAAGAGAATTACCTGTAGCTTCTGTTCTTGTTATTGAGCTAATCAGAATATAAATTAGGTAGAATTTTATTATAGCTCTTTCTTGTGGAGAGTACCAGACCCAAGGAAAACTACTGCATGTTGGTCATCAGCCTGTGCTGAATTGTAGGTGTAGCTTCAAAAATTCATAGCAATTGAAAATCCCAACTGATGCTCATCCTAGATAAGAAATCATCCTGGTTCCTAGTGTGCATTGCATTTATTAATTACTGTTTTTTTAATTTAGCTAATTAATGTATAGACCATTTTTCAACTAAAAAGTCTCCAAGGCAGTTTACAGCATAATAAAATACACTAAAGATCAATAGAAAGTGAAATACAATAAAAATTCAGTTAAAACACATTAAAATCTATAAAAATGGTTTCTCAGTAGTGCCACTCTCTTGTCACACCATTTCTTATCAGTCTTATAGTTTGGTTGATATGGGCGGAGGTGGTCCTTCAAGGACCAGGGTTGCCAGCCTCCAGGTGGGGCCTGGACATCTCTCACTTTTACAACTGATCCCCAGCTGTCAGAGATCAGCTCTCCTGGAGAAAATGGCTCCTTTGAATAGTGGGCTCTATGGCATTGTACCATGCTGAGGCCCCTCCCCTCCCCAAACCCCACCCTCTCCCGGATCCACCCCCAAAGTCTCCAGGTATTTTCCAACCCAAACCTGGCAACCCTATGAAGGACTCTAGGCCTAAGATATTTAGAGTTTTAAGGTAAAAACCACCAACTTCTATTGAGGCCCAAAACAGATCAAAAGCTAGTATTGGTGGCATAACACTGGCTTAATATGAATGCCCAACCTTAGACTCTCAGTTTTGGAACAATTTGAACAATTTTCGGACCCACAGTAGTCAACTCTGGATGTTACTGAGGTATATATGACTATGCCAAGTCAGCTTTTCCTGGGAAAGGACCCATCCTTAGTTGTCAAAAAGCATTCCAGGAAACTCCTGGCACTTGACCATCTAAAGACAATGTTGTCTAGACATACCCCATTATCTTAGTAGAAGTGTAACCCAAGACTATCTGCAGAATCCTGACTCTTGGGTCAGCCTAGTCCCCACCCATAGCACTTCCATCTTGATTAAGATTCGGTTTATTAAAACTCTCATCCAGTCCTTTGCTGTTTCCAAAGACTGGTCTAGCACTTCCGCACCCTCTCTGGACTTTGATGGGAAGGAAAAACAGAGTTATCTGTCATCTGCATAATATATTTATATTTATTTATAATGATGACACTCTGCTTCAGATCTCCAGATGATCTCCCCCCAAGAGTTTCATGTAGATGATGAGGGCTTACTGCTAAAATTAAGTGTAGAAGTACACTTTCCATTGGTAGCTTAGGGCTTTATGGCAGAGGTTTTTAAAAATCTTACTGCAGTTTTGTTGTTCCATTGATTACAAGTTACAAATAACAGATCAAGCTAGTTACAAAGATTAGGTTCAACAAATGAAAATTGATTGCCTTTGGGATGGAGTGAAGATACATTTAAAACATCAGTCCTGTGCACAATTACTCTCTGTTGTGCAACTTCATTGGGGAAGACAAGAATTCTGGTATCTTATTGATTAATTTTAATTGACAGATAATTTTAATTGATAGATTTTAAATTGAAACATAGCTATTTACATTTATTGATGTAGTGCAGATTGATGTCAGATGAATGTATATCATTGCTACCACTGGGCACGAGTAAACTTACCACATAACCATAACATATAATTATCCCTATCAGCGGCTGATTTTAGTTATAACATGCTGACGTTCTTTCTACAAACGGAAAAAATGATTTGGACTATTTCTCTCACATAAGGGAGGGAACATGAAAGTGGTAGCACAGTTGTTCTTTCTTTCTGTATCTTACCACATTAAACCATACAACTATCATTTTCAGAAGGAAAATTCCTCAATTAACATGTTTTGATTCCCTTCCATGTACAATTTGCATTATTTTTATTGGTTATAAATCCCCAGTTTTACATTATCAATGAAATCAGATATTTCTGGCTAAGAAATCAAAGAAACTATATTTCTGGCTAAGTCATTGGCCGAGTTCAGGCTGGCAGTTTGCCCCGATATAGGCACGTTTCAGAAACGTTCCACAACAGGATTAAAGGGGCAGTTCACACAGGCACATCTGTCAGGGGTTCCCCATCCGTACTCAACCCGTCTTGTAACGCTTCACTCCCAAGTTTAAAAGATACCGGGTGAAAGTGGTAGCAAACCCTGGAAAGTATGATTATCCCGCGTCCATCCTGCACCAACAAAGTGTGAATGCCAAAAGCCGCATTTTTCTTATGCACATATGCGCATAAGCACATATCTCCAGATTACCAAATAGAAAGCCGTGCCTTACAGCCGTGCCTCTGGGCCAACAGTGTGAACGCTCCCTTACGCCTCGTCCCAGTATGCTCTCGCATCAGTCGCTGCAGTGTGAACGGGAAAACCCAGAACAGTTTGTTCCAGCTCTTTTTTGCCATGACTCTCTCCCGCTTCAAACTGCCAGTCTGAACTATGAGACAACAGAAGGTTCATTAAAATCAAAGCCGTTTCAGGAGGCCAAAATCCGGTCAAGGAAGCAGTACTAAGAAATGTGGCGCATACCACCATTTTCCTGTTTAAGTCACATCCTAAAACTGCTGTTTTCCATAGGGAAGAAGAATACAGGTACTGCACTGTTATCTATATATTTTTCTCTGTTGGGAAAATAGCTAATTTGCAAGAGGGGCAGAAATTTGGATAGGAAAATAGTATAGATCTGCCCCCGCCACCTCACACTAACACAGCTCCTTTTAATTATTTTAAAATGCGTTAATCAAATGCCTCTGATAATCAGCCCCATCATATAGGATTAGTATAAAGTAATGAAAATTGAAAGGAAATAGTACTCACTTTAATTTTTGATTTCTTTTTTATCTTTTTCTCATCCAGTTCTTGTTGAGAAGCAACCTAATGCCTTGTTAAGTCCCACATGCCCAACAGCGCAAAAAAATTATTTCACATTGTACAAAATTTTTTGACACTGTACAAAATGTGTCAAACTGCACATCAAAGTGAACTATGCAGACAGGTTTGGGTGCCAAGTGAACTGAAAAGTTGAAGACACATTCTCCAAGTCTCATTTGACATTCCAAACAAGGAAGCACTTCCTGGGGGCATGGCATTTCTTTTCTGATAACTGCTCAAAACTGCAAGTTATTCATTTTCCAATATATGTAATTATGATTTTTGTGACATTTAGAGAACACTCCTAAGCTCAGAATCCCACTCAGGCCAATTCAATGCGACTTACTCCCAGGAAAGCATTATTAGGAATGCACTGACTGCTATATTCTCAGAACAGCACCACTGATAGCAGCTTTCACACTCAGTGAATGTTAAGGAATATTTCAGCCTCTGTATCCAGCATCAAAATTACTTTGCACTACACAAGCCCTAGGGTAAGGATTAAGGCAAATAACACCTTAGACTTTAAATCAATAATATTGATAATGACTACTGATTTTTTGGAACCTACAGAAATTTTGATGGCATAATTGTACATAATTACCTTAGGCAAGTAAGAGAAGGGCACATTTATTGTGGAGGAAACTGCACTCTACCAGTCATAGAAATCTTGTTTATATCACAGCACTTCTGAATCAGACCATTCCCCTTCCTAAGCTTTCTGCAACCCTTTCTCTGTCTATATGATAATGTGTTCCAGTAAGTAAGAAAAGGGGTCTTTACCATGTTTGGAATTTTGTCCATGTCTGCTCCATGAAATGAATTTGGAATTTCATATTCTATATTCAAGTTGATTTTTTCCTACTACAAACATTTCCATTGCAAGCTAAACCTCCCTCTGTAAGAAGAAAATCTCCTTTCTCCTGATGTTAAAATATTGCTTTGGTTGGAATTAGGGGAATGCACACACACACAACAGTGGGGGGGGGGTCAGATTCAGATATATTGAACCCTCCCAAAAATTAGGATTCCCATCAAAAGCCTGGATTCCAATAAAGATATGGTATTTAGATTTGGGTGTTTGTTTGGGTTTTTTTGGAAATCCTGAATTGTTTTGCTCCATTATACCCTATGGGACCATTATAGTCAATGGAGAATTTATCTGGGGTATCCAGGGGTCGGGAGGCTGTTTTTTTGAGTTAGAGGCTCCAAATTTTCACTGTAGCTTCTGGTGCCTTGTCTCAAAAAAAAAACACTTATGTTTCAAAAAGATTGGACTGGGGGTCACCAAAGAAAGTGCCCCCATCCTCCATTCTTTCCAATGATGGAAAAGAACAGCAATGTCAAACTAGAGAGTCTCTGCAGTAGAAACTGAAGGTGTGTGGGAGGGTCTAAGCCCCACAGAACCATTATGTGTACAGAGCACTCAGCAGAACCAGTGCCACTGTGGCAATGCCAGCTCAACAAATCCAAGCAAGGGGGCATTGCAAGCCAACACAGCCAGCACATGTACAGAGTGCCCAGCAGAATCACTGCATGCACAGAGTGCCCAGCAGAACCAGTGCATATACAGAGTGCCCAAAGAAAGTGCCCTCATCCTCCATTGTTTTCAATGGAGGGGGGAAAAGAAAGCATTTAAGGGAAGGCACTGGATTTTGCTGAGGACTAGTACATTGCACTGGTACTGCTTGGCACTCTGTATGTGCACTGGCTATACTGGGCTTGGATTTGTTGAGCTGGCACTGCCGCAGTGGCATTGGTTCTGCTGGGCACTCTGTACATGCACCAGCTGTGCTAAGCTTGCAAAAAAAACCCCACACTTGCTTGAATTTGTTGAGTTGGCATTGCCACAGTGGCACCGGTTCTGCAACCCCCACCCCCAACACCTTCAGTTTTTACCACAGAGACTTTCTGGTTTGGCATCAGCCCCTGCTTTTTTGCTGTTTTTCCCCTCCATTGGAAATAATGGAGGATGGGGGTCCTAATCACCCCTTTTACTGATTTGAAATAAGTGTCACTGTATTGATAAAATTTTACAAATAATTCTGATCATGGCTGCTTTGATTAAACCATACATTTTCCAGTACCTTCATCCCCACGTTAGTCTGGCATAGGACACAAAAAGAAGAACCTGGACTAAACAAGCAGAGACTGTCCGTTCTTTGAAACTTTCCACCAGAGTCACCCCTCCTCTTTTTTTCTCCCTCTGTCTGTCAGGGTTGGATAGTGTGTGCCAATGCCTCTGTTCACAGTGAGAGAGAGAGAGAGAGAGAGAGAGCAAAGCAGAGAGAGAGAATAAAGGAACATAATGACGCTCTCTATATACAGTGTTTGACCAGAAATAGAAACTGCCAAGGTTCCGTATGAAATCTGGGGAACAGAGTTAATTTCCTCATTTTACTGCTGTGAGAGATGCCACCTAGCTGCTTATTCTGCCTACTCTTAGTCACTGGAGTAAATTGTAAGTATGCTTACTGTGACTGAAAGTTTGCTAAATGATTTTTGTTCATTAACCTTTGTGATTAAGAAAAAGATTGTGGCTCTTTGCTGTTAAATTCCTGGTATTTTGATACACTGAAATTTCAGATGTCTCAGTCAGAAATGCAAACATTAGGTATCTTTGGCGACTGTTATTCTCTAGAATGTCAACATATAGCATGTTTTTAATGATGTGCAACTTTACAGTCAGAATTCATTAATCCTAGCTCGGCTCTTACAAACACCCTTTCAGACAGTATATGGAGGGGTGTTCAGGTATCAGTGCTTTCCTTAAGCTGGTCATTTGATTTCATGGGTGTAGCTTTCACTTCATTCTGTTTCCTAGAAGAAATTTTTGATTGTTTTGTTTAAATTCACTGTTTCAAAGAAATACGTATTTCCAGTTGGTTGCAACTCTCATTGTGGGACTAACATAATTCTACTGCTAGTAGTAAGAAGAAAGCACAGGTGAAGTTTCCAGCTGAACACTTTTGTATAACCCCACTGACTTCAACAGCCATGTAAGAGAGAGTTAAATGTTCCCTTACACAGCAATCCTAAGCATCAGTTACACATTTCTAAGTCCACTGAAATTAATTGGCTCAGAAGGGTGTAACTGCTTAGGATTGCACTTGTGAGGAACATAAATATGTTTCATGAGAATAGTGTATTTTTGTTTGGGGAAAAAATACATTTTTTTCAGTAGGTATGTTTCAACTATAGCTGTAAATGTGTACATGTATATTCAAAAGTTCCAAGGAGCATGTATGCTCTACACAGCACCAACAAGTATCTAGTCAAGTTTGTTATACATGCATCTCTCGTAAGTTATACCTTAGTCCCTCTTCTGGTTTTCTTGTGGTATGTTTGAATCACTGTAGGCTGTATTCTGTAACAAGGGCTTCTCTTCTGTGTATTGAAAGGATGGGTGGAGTGTAGTTTAGAAAAAAGAGGGAGCTGTTCAGACATAAATGTGGAAAGCAGGAAACATGTGTTCTAGTCAAAATGTGTTCTAGTCGAGAGAAAGAGATTGAGTTTCTAGACACTCTAAATGACTGTGCTATGGAGCAGATGGTCACAGAACCTACCAGGGGAGAAGCGATCCTTGATTTGGTCCTAAGTAACACTCAAGACCTGGTGAGAGATGTAAAAGTGATTGCACCGCTTGGGAACAGTGATCATAATGTTGTTGAGTTCAACATTTGTACAAATAGGGAATTGGCCAAAAAGACTCACACAACCACTTTTAACTTTAAAAGGGGTAATTTTTCTGATATGAGGGGATATGTGGGGAGGAAACTGAAGGGAAAAGTAGAAAGGGTCAAAACCATTGGGGAAGCTTGGAAACTATTTAAAACTACGATTCTAGAAGCTCAAAAAATATATATTCCGCAGGTTAGGAAAGGCACAAACAGGTATAAGAAAAAGCCTACATGGTTAACAAACAAAGTAATGGAAGCTGTAAAAGGTAAAAAGGATTCCTTTAAGCGGTGGAAAGCTAGTCACAGTGAGGCTGATAAAACGGAACACAGGCTATGGCAAAGAAAATGCAAGTCTGTGGTCAGGCAGGCAAAAAGGGAATATGAGGAGCATATAGCAAAAAATGTAAAGACCAACAATAAAACTTTCTTCAAATACATTAGAAGCAGGAAACCAGCCAGGGAGGCAGTGGGGCCCTTGGATGACCAAGGGGTAAAAGGAGTACTGAAGGATGATAGGGAAATGGCTGAGAAGCTAAATGCATTTTTTGCCTCCGTCTTCACTGTGGAAGATGAGAGGTGCTTGCCCACTCCAGAGCCGCTGAGTTCGGGAGGGGTGTTGAAAGAC
>NW_015174867.1:448513-480710 GCF_001447785.1 Gekko japonicus | reverse complement strand
GAGCGGTCGGGTTAGAACAGATAAAAGGAAGTACTTCTTCACCCAAAGAGTGATTAACACTTGGAATTCACTGCCACAGGAAGTGGTGGCGGCTACAAGCATGGACGGCTTCAAAAGGGAATTAGATAAGCATATGGAGCAGAGGTCCATCAGTGGCTATTAGCTACAAGGTATAGATAGGGACTCTGGGGCAAGTGATGCTCTGTCATCTTGGTGCTTGGGGGGGGTCAACAGTGGGATGGCTTCTAATATCCTGCCCCCACTGGTGGACCTCCTGATGGCACTGGTATTTCTGGCCACTGTGTGACACAGAGTGTTGGACTGGATGGTGGGGGGGGTCAACAGTGGGATGGCTTCTAATATCCTGCCCCCACTGGTGGACCTCCTGATGGCACTGGTATTTCTGGCCACTGTGTGACACAGAGTGTTGGACTGGATGGGCCTTTGGCCTGATCCAACATTGGCATCTCTTATGTTCTTATGACACACATGAACACATGAAGCTTATACTGAATCTGACCCTTGGTCCATCAAATCAGTATTGTCTTCTCAGACTGGCAGCAGCTCTCCATAGCCTCAGGCAGAGGCCTTTCGCATCACCCTAGTACTTGGTCCTTTTAGCTGGAGATGCAGGGGATTGAACCTTGGATGTTCTGCATGCCAAGCAGATGTTCTACCACTGAGCCACAGCCCCCCGCCCCCAGTACCTAGTAAGTGTTTTTAAAAACATTTCCTAATTCCTCTCAATTTGTGGTATAAAGTGGTATAAAGTATCCCTATATTTTTCCTCAGTCCAGTCAACTATTCAACGCTTGAAGGAGGTTTTGGAGAAGCTCACAGCAAACCAGGGGGAAACCCAGAAAGTGGACTATTGGGGGACAATGATATGCAAATACTACAAAAAAATTCACCTGCTCATCTCTCTCTCTCTCTCTCTCTCTCTCTCTCTCTCTCTCTCTCTCTCTCTCTCTCTCTTGTCACACCCATGTTCAGTGTTTCTTAAGCAGATAGCAATGCAACAGTTATATTTCAAAAGTCTACTTTGGTTATGAAAGAATGCATCTAAAATAACTCTGAACATTACAAATTAAAAGAACACAGAAGAAAAAGGGAAATTAAGGTCCACTTACTTGAGCGTGTGAAGGAATGATGTCAAAAAGGAAGAGAGTCTTAGCCAGAGTGGTTAAGAGTGTCAGACTAGTATGTGGGAGACCCAGGTTCAAATCCTCACTCATGCCACGGACACTCACTGGGTGAGTGAGGGCCAGTCACACTCTCTCAGCCTAATCTACCTCACAAGATTGTTGTGGGGATAAAACAGAGGAGAGAGGTATAAGCCTCTTTGGGGAGAAAGGCAGGATTCAAATGAATTAAATAAAATACATAAATTAAATAAAGATGTTGTCTTGAAGTTGTGTTTGTGTTATGTATCGCGATGGAACCGTACTTGCGAAAGGGCTAGCTAGTGAACATGCGGAATAGCGTAGCTTGGAGCGCATCACAATAGAAGGCTTGGATCCTAGAATGAACCAATAGATAGATCCGTATCCTAGTAGTATCCAATTGGTAAACAATACTCTGTAAATAGCCTATCATGGGATGTGTGTTGGGTGTGCTGTGTTTCATGAATATAAGCAGGGCTCTGACCCAGCAAGTTTGTCTTAGTTTTGAGCTGAAACCACTTAATAAACATGAGCTAATCATTCTACGTGTCTGAACTCGGTACATTTTACTGGCGATGAAGGTGGGATCCTGGTGAGTGAGCCTGACCCGATCTCCGACACCGACTCCGGCACCAGCACCACACCACGCAAAGAGCCCCAGCCCTCCATGC
Organism: Gekko japonicus; assembly: GCF_001447785.1. NCBI lineage: Eukaryota > Metazoa > Chordata > Lepidosauria > Squamata > Gekkonidae > Gekko > Gekko japonicus. The sequence goes on along the minus strand of NW_015174867.1, from coordinate 478,876 downwards.
GTCGCATTGCTTCCAGGGTCATGGCTGCCACTCTGGGACATCTTCCTGAGTTTGATGCCACTCACCCTGAGTTATGGGAAACCTGGGTGGACTGCTTAAAATTCTTTGTCAGGTTCCAGGGCATCGACACCACTGACAAATAGAAATCGCTCCTGCTCAGCGCCTGTGGCAACACCACCTTACGCCTCATCCAGAGCCTCATCGCACCCAAGACCTTGGATGAGGCCACCTACAATGAGTTGGTCAAGGCACTCACCAACCATTTTGTGCCTCAACCGACCAAGATGGCGAGGCGCATGGACTTCTTTGCACGCCAGCAAAAGTCTGAAGAAGCAGCCACCGACTTCATGGCTGAACTCTGTAGGCTGGCCATCCACTATGGATTCCCTGACCTAGGAGACACCCTCCTTAACCAATTCATCACGGGCATCAGGGAACAGAAGCTCCGCTGTAAGCTCATCGGCCACGTGGACCTGACTCTAGATAAAGTGATGCAAGAGGCCACAGCTTTCGAGAAATCTCAATGCGACCGCATGGCCCACACCGTAAATCAGGCCTCAGCTTCACCAGTTTCTGATGTCTCAGATGAGGAAGAAGTGCACCAGGTCCATCGCCCAGCTCACCGTGACTCGCAGCCTTCCGCTGCCACTGGAGCATGCCCCGCGCAGCCCTCTGCTCAAGTGCCCTACGCCAGTTGCAGCGAGGGCCATGAACGATGGTCCTGCCGGTTCCGCAACGCAACCTGCTGGACCTGCGGCAAGGTCGGCCACATAGCACATGCCTGCTGCTCCTGAGTGACCAGACATCACTCCACTGTACACCAGGAATCAGCAGAACTCCACACAATGGCCATTCACCAACACCAGGTATTGAACTTGCCCCGGGACACCCCTGACAAATTTAAAGTAACTGTGTATATTGAGGGGGTGCCCTGCGAGATGGAGTTGCACATGGGGTCTTCTATCCCCCATAGTTACTCCCGTGAAGTCCAGCGGGGACGTCTGTATTTGTGCAGACTACAAATGCACTATTAACAAGGCCTTGCAGGACCACGCTTATCCTGTTCCGGTGGTCGGCCATGTCCTGGCATCCTTAGCTGGGGCAAAGGTTTTCAGAAAACTGGACTTGGCCCAGGTGTACCAGCAGCTTCCTGTAGGCGATGCCACTGCAGAGGCTCAGACTATCGTGATACACAGGGGTGGTTTCCGGGTGCGGCGGCTGCAGTTTGGGGTCAGTGCGCCCCGGGGATCTTCCAGAATCTCATGGACTGTCTTTTTTCATGGACATTTCAGTTTGCATAGTGAGACTGTTTTAGAAGCAGCACAGAGAACACTTGCTGTTCTTTTTTGCATAATTTCTGAATTTCCTTCATATGATCAGCCATAATGGCAGCTGCCACAAGGAACATATCAGTATTTCTGCGGCGCTTCTAAAAAAGAGTGTCTGAAGAAGTCATAGAGCCAAAGTGGTATTCTTTAGCCTTCAACATACTATGCATTCAAGCTTTGTAGATCTACACTTCTCTGTATGTGAAGTCAAAGCAAAATAAAAGGGGTGGGCTGTGGCTCAGAAGTAGAGTGCCTACTTTGCATGCGGAAGGTCCCAGATTAATTCCCCAGCATCTTAAGTTAAAAGGATCAGGAAGCAGGTGATGTGAAAGTCCTTTATCTGAAGGCCAAACTACATTACCCATTTTTCTGAAAACCTGGGACATTTTTCAGAGTTAGAGAAAGATCTGTCTTGTCCATTCATATTTCCAGTCTCTGGATTTAGATTTGGCCATGTTGAGAATTATATATATTGATGATGGTGATGTTTACAGGCAGCTTTGATTTAAAGATCTGACCAACACAGGTTACCTCCAGACAGCTAAAACCTGACAAACCATCTTTTTTTCTCCTTAAGAATTAACTGCATATGTAGAGATGACCTAAAGCAGTAGCAGTGACACCAACTCCCCTTACTGTTTAAAACATTTGTCTATGCATATCGGATATGCTGAGGATACCTTCAGTCTTTAGCGATACTGTTGTGTACCTAGAGAAACCACGCACACGGTTGGGTCCGCACATGGCCATGCGAATGGCCCAAGCTTCGCTTCCAGAGACAATAGCCCAAACGGATCCTAGGGTGCACCTATCGGATGGCTAGGATCTGAGAATTGACCTATGTGACTTGGGTGCACTGTAAATATCCTGTCACAGCTGTGGGTGTGTGTTTGGGTGTGGTTTGCTACGGGGATATAAGCCGGCCTCTGGCTTGGTTACTTCATCTCTCTCTAGGAACCAAAGAACTCCAGCTATCCAATTTGGGGGCAACTGTTAAAGATATTAGGAATGGTAGCATCGTTCATGACAGATGGAATAATGGACCAGATAACAAGAGCTGATTGACTAGATAATGGGTCTGCATCTCTCAATCTTAATCTCCTGTCATGGAATATAGCTGGCTGGAAGAATAAATTGGCTGACCTGACTTTTAGAAGTTTTCTAGCCAGGTTTGATGTCATCCTGCTCCAGGAAACATGGTCACATGAGAAGGTGTCCTTAGAAGGCTTCAGATCACATTCGTTGGAGGCTTTTAGATTGCAGTGATTTGGAAGATTCCAGGCTGGACTTACCATACTTTGGTCTACCACTTCCAATATAGAGATGTTACCTTTACAGCATTGTGCCAAATGGCTCAGGCCTGCGTGTTAAAATGGGATGAAAAATCCTTTGTAATAATCAATGTATATATGCCTGTATGTATTGGTAAGAAATGTTTACTAGACCATTGGGAGGAGTTTTCTGAGTATCTGGAAGATCTTGGACAAAAATTCCCAACCTTGAACATTATCATGGCGGGTGATTTTAATGCTAGAATAGGGAAGGACGGAATAGAGAGTGTAGAGAGACTTAATCTCTCAGTTGGTAATGCCATACCTCCCTGTTTTTCTAGGATGAGACTGTCTAGAGATTCAGTTTTTAATGATGCTGGCCTTTGCTTAGCACAGATATGCCTTAGGTTCAATTTAACTATCCTGAATGGTTTACCTCCCCATGATTTTCCGGGAGAGTTCACATTTGCTTCACCTCGTGGATGTAGTGTAGTAGACTATATGCTGGTTACACCAGCATTGAGAGATGATGTTAGAGCATTCTCAAAACTTGATCAGGTTGAAAGCGATCACTTCCCCTTACTGTTAACTTTAGAACTCCCCCCATTACTCCATAAAGGCACCCAGCTGGGTGTGGAGAGTCTTAGTGCATCAACCAGGCATTCAAGGATCGTATGGTCCAATAAGGCAGCACGAATGGTTGCTGGTCTTCTTGATTCCTTCACTTTAGAAAAGTCTATTCCTTTATTAAATGATTTGGAACAGACGGTAGACTGGCCTATGAGATATGATAAAGTGGTCAAGTGTCTTTCGGAGGCTCTGAAATCAATGCCACAGCAATGACAACAAGTAAAGAAAATCTCTCTGCAGGGCTGGTTCAATAGTGAATGCGACAGAATGAAGAGTCAACTGCGTGCTGTGTTTCATTCCTATAGGATTTCGGAATTAGTGTACCCTCCATCTGAGTATTTTGAATTTAAATAGGCTCTACATCAGCTTTATAAAAACAAATGTAAATGGCCGCCAGAGCTCGAAGAGGGTAGACGTGTGTGGAGTTGCTCCGACACAAGCTACTGTTCCTGGGTTCCTACCCTCTTCATAGGGGCCTTGAGCCCCTCCCTCTCAGCATGAGGGGAGAGCAAGAGGCTTTAGTTCCAGTCAAGGGGTGTGAGGCAAACACCCCTTTTTTGAGCTTGGAACTGCCTTGAAGCGGAGAAGCCTGAGGACGTCTGACAACAATGCCGGACTCAAGTCAAGCATTGCGGTCACGGCTAGACTCAACACTCACACGTAAAATTCCCTCACATGCTGTTTGAACTCTCAGGAAGACCCTTCAGTGGTCCCCCAGTTTGATAATTCCACCTTTTCAGCCTTGGCAACCTAAAGCAAATTGGCTTGCTTGGTACTTACAGTGTCCTACATGAATACATTTGAAGCTGATATTCTGAGCTGTCAATCATGCAGCTTTAATTAATTTTATTAATCAGGATGCTTGTTATCTAAGTCAGCTTTCTCTGCTTGTCCTTTCCCATTTTTGAATTCATAATCATTTGCATATTGTAAATGATAACTGCCATGTTATTTTATTGCTCATAGTGCCTAGGAGAATTGTAACTGGAAACAGAGAAATCCAACATGAAATATCTTCATATGTCGGGGTTAGATGAGCAGAAAATGCATCTTTTGCCTCTCTTATTCTCACATATAGTTGTTTGTTGTTTTAGGAGACTATAAACCCCGGGTGGAGGGAACAAATGACCATTCTTCTAGGCTTCTTGAACTCCTATTACTACAGTTGTCATATAGAAAGTCAGATAGAAGCAAGTGATCAGTACAAGTTAATCATTAGCACTTACCTTTAAGTATCCGCTTTGAATTCAAAAATGGGAAAGGACAAGCTTTACGAAAATTGGGGTCAGGTAGGAAAGAAGTAAAAGAGCTAAGAACAAAATCACTGGTGGGACCTTCAACAGTTTATGATCTTAACTAAAGTCAACTGGTATTGTGATTTGGGGACAACAAAGGAGACTCTGAAGATCATGGATTGGAAGTAAGAGTTGGGAGGTTATATATATTGGCAAATGGTTAGTTCACCCGCATTCTTCTTCACTGGGGAGGGTTGAGGGAGGGGAGTTGTATTGCTACCCCCTCCTACACTGCCACAGCCCAGGGCATGCTTTGATTCCCTCCCACACATACATGCACACTGGCTCACAAGAAATCCCCTTGGTTTTCCCAAAAGAGGAAGAAAAAACACTCTTCTCAGCCTCCATTGGGGAAGCCTGGGCAATCTCTCTTGCAATCCTCCCTCTCATGTGCTTCCCTTTTCTCCCCCACCCCCATCCCCTTGTGAACAGACCAGACTCCTAAGGCCACTTCTAACCTCAGTATGTGTGTAAGGGGAGAGATTAGGGTAGGGCGGTTGCAGCAGTGGAGGAGGTACTGAGTGAAGGCACTTCAGCCTCTTGTCTCCTAAATGGTATCCATGTGTTCAACATGACTGCAGGTCTAACCAGATGTACAAATGTAAAATGTCATAATTGATTAGACCCTGAACTAACAAAACATGGATGATAACTGTATGGTTGTGCTACTGGTGTTAATATCCAAATGATTTCTATTGGGGGGGGGAGCTGTCCCAGCAACATAGTGTAGGTGTGAAAGGAGGTGAATTAGGGTAAATTATGTTTGCTAGGTTACCAGTTACAGGTGCAAATCAACAAACTAAATTAGAGACAGCCAGGTGTGTGCCCCACAATTTACCCACAAAGGTTTCATATGGTCAGTAAAATCAAGGACAGACTATAAGATTCTACATAATCATTTACTTAATCAAAACATGGGTTCAGCTACTTGAAGCAGTTACTTAAAGGAGACAAATTCTACTGTTTCTGAACTTACAAAAGGGGGTATTTCAAGAAATCATAATCCTATGCCTGTACGCTTCTGTCAAGGCAGCAAGTCTTTCAAGGGATACTTAAATTTTAGTTTCTGAGAGAATTTAGTTGTACTTCTAAACTTGCTTGGAATGGCACAGGAGGGCAAATCACTGCAAATTCTGTACAGGAAATTAATACAACAGATTAACTTAAAACACGAGAGTGGTAGTATGACTCAAATTCAATTATTTGAACAATTCAATAAAGAAACATAAATGTTGAAAATCTTTCTTTAAATAATGCATAGTATCTCTTCCCCTTCCCCTCCTTAATCTGTTTCTTTAGTTGTTCATGCTACTTCTAGAAGCCCCGATTTTGGATATGGTATGACATGTCCTCTTGGCTATTTCCCTTGTGGGAACAGCACAAAGTGTTTGCCTCAGTTTCTCCACTGCAATGGGCAAGATGACTGTGGGAATCAAGCTGATGAAGAAAACTGTGGTATGTTAACAAAGCCCTCGGCACTGCATCATAATTCATGTTTTATAAGAGCCATTTTGAGAGGCAATTTTTGGATGGTGTGTGATTAGTAGTTCAGTTCATCAGTTTCTTGCTTAGAAGAAAACTGTTTTTACTTATTTTATACCTTTTATCTTTATTTAGTAGTATCATATGTTATACAGGCAACTTATAATGCTATTCTGAGCAGAGTTATGCCATTGTAAGTCTTTTTAGGACTGAAGCCTTACTTTCCAGGGAATTATCCTTACTGATTACAGTGGGATTTAATCCCAAGTAGACCTGCTTAGAGGGCTGCGGTGGCTCAAGTGGTTAAGATGCTGAACTGCAGACCAGAGGTCAGTAGTTCAGCAGTTCGAGACCCAAGTGCCTCATGATGGTGTGAGCTCCCGTCTCTGGCCCCAGCTCCTGCCAACCTAGCAGTTCGAAAGCAAGAAATTGCAAGTAGATAAATAGGTACCACTTTGGTGGGAAGGTAACAGTGTTCCGTGTACCTCGGCATCTAGTCATGCCGGCCACCTGATCACAGAAATGTCTTTGGACAGCGCTGGCTCTTTGGCTTGGAAATGGAGATGAGCACCGCATCCCTAGAGTCAGATTCGACTGGCTTTTGAGCAAGGGAAACCTTTACCTTTACTTTACTAGACCTGCTTAGGATTGTTCCCTAAAGACAGTAACAAAACTATTCACCATAATGGAATAGGAGCTATGACTCTAATGGAAACTATAAGCCTACTTATGGATATACCTATCTTATTGTAAATATATACTGCTGTGTCTGCACTGGGTGCCTATCTCTGAGCCCAATTCAGTTTGTTGCTTCTCACCTTTACAGCCCTTCATGGCCTGTGCCCCTCAAATCTCTTGAACCACATATCCCAATGTATGTCTATGTGCAAAGTCATGCTCCTACTACAGCCTTTCCCGACCTCATCTAGGATGGTCCATTTGGCATTAGTTAGGTCATGGACATTCTCTGTTGTAGGTTCATTCCTCTGGAGTGGCCTCTCAACTTGCCAAGTTCAGGAAGGCATGTAAGACTATGTTGATCAAGAGGGCATTTGATGAAGGGTAAACTATCTTTGGCTGTGTTTTTAACTATGTATATTGGTTTTTAACTTGTTACCGAATTCTCACAATATTTGTGTCCTTGCACCTTTTGCTGTTCTGTTAGCTGCCTTGAGTTTATGGAGACAAGGCAGGGTATACATATTTTAAATAAATAAAACATAAAATGATGTCGTGTCAGAAACAGGGGACATGATATTTGCTAATAAAATATACATAAAGTTGCATTGATTTCTCTGGTACTCACTCATGAATAAGTCAGTAGAGAACTATGGCCACTGATGCTTACAGTTGCCACATGTTGAAAACCTTTCAGAAGTACATGGTGTTCGAATAACCCAGTGCAATGATATCCATAATTAAATATAGGGTTACGTGAACACATCTAAAAAAAGGCAACGTGTCAATCCAAACATATTTAAAAACCTAATTATAAGGAAGATAATGTCCTGCGTCATATTAAAGGGAATGTAGTATCAGCTGTAATGCATTTTAAAGAGTTGCAGTTTTCTGAGAGTTTAGTTTGTTCATCTTTTTTTAGGATACTGAAAGCATTTAAAAGAAGCATTGCAGATGGCTCAGGGTTATAAACATTTATAACCTTGTTTCTGGAACGCATGCATATTTATGTGACTGGAATGGTAAACAATAACCATACAGAATTTTTCTCTAGTCAGGACAAAAAAATCACACTGGGTATCTTTAGCTGTACTCTGGACCTATTTTGCAAGTAGATAATCCAATAAATGGAACCAATAATTTCAGCCTCATTCTTCTTTATTGAGAGGTAGTCTTGCATTGAATCCCAACCTTTACATACATTAGGAGGAGCACGATTATGGCAGCAAGTTCTCCCAAGACTTGTACATGTTCACTGGAAAGATTGCATTTCAGACAGCGCACTCTCCCCCCCCCCCCCCCCCTCTGCTTTGCTGGAACCCTGGCTCCCTTGGAGACAATGACAGCTTTGGTGGGGGGAACTCTATGACGATATACCCTGCCAAGGTCTCTCCTCTCCCCAAAACCCATCTCCCCCAGGCTTCAACCCCTCCCCCAAATTTCCAGGCATTTCCCAACCCACAGCTGGCAACGCTATATCAGGTTGGCAGAATAGTGAGGGGGAAGGCTAGAGCTCCTTCTCCACACACACTACAGTCTAGTCCAAATTTGACACCATGCATGCAGAAATTTACTCACAACTTATGTCTGACTGTTACATGGATCTAGCTACCAGATTAATTTTATCTGCAAAAGAACAAAGGGCCATGTTCCATGGAAAGCTGAACATTTAATTAAAAAGAATCTGTGATTGTTTGCTATTTGACTTCTGTGATTTCTATAAAAGAGAACTGTCCAAAACATAAGCTAACTATAAATTAGGAATTGGCAACTGGCAGCTCAGCAGCACAAACCAGTCCTTGGGGGGTTTCTAGCTTGCCTACACTTTTATCTAGCTCCCACTTCCAATTCCCTTATTATATACTAGGAATAAGGCCCATTGTGGAAATAAATACAATGAGCACTAGAAAGAGGCTCTAGGAGAGTGCCAAGGCCATGGGCACTCAGAATAAATTTGCCATGGCAACCTAAGCAGGGTATAAGGACACAGAGTCCACCATTTTCTCCAGGGGAATGGATCAATGCCATCTGGAGAGCATTGTGAGTGATCTCCAGTCCCTACCTGGAGATTGGCGACAGTGGTTCCCCATTACGGAATTGCTGGTTTGGAGGGAAGAGTCTATTGCATTTTGCCTGTCTGAGGCCCCACTTCTCCTCAAACGTCACCCTCTCCAGGCTCCAACTCTCAAATCTCCAGGATTTTCCCATCTGGAGTTGGCAACCCTATCTACTTCCCAGCCAAGGATCAACCTACATTCCCCCCTCATTGATCAGCTTTCCATTTCCCCCCCACCGTGCTCTGAAGCACTGACTGCCAGATATCTGTGGCAGTAACGGGGTGACTGCTGGCATCTTTTCCTATCATTTTTTGCCTTGTGCTATTCTGCTTGTGGTGTAATCTGTCTTTTTTGTGGTGTGGCATGACTGTGTTATTGGGTTTGTTTCTTTTGAAGGGGATGTGATGTGTTGTGAGTGAGGACATATTTTACCTCAGAATACAGCAGGTCCCATATGCAACTGACAGTTCCAACTGTCTCGTGAGGGGAAGGGAGTTTGAGGTGTGGAATGGAGTAAAGTCCAGTCAGCTTCCATATGCAAATAACCTTGAAACACTGGCCCAATCAGAGAAGAGTGGCCTAGGCTGCAGTGGGTGGGAGAGAACTCAGGCAACACAGCCAGTGGATAGAGACACCTTGTGATTGACACATCAGGGAGCCAACTGATTTTGGAGTGCATAGAATGTTGTGGGACCACTACTCAATTATATATAAGGAGAGATTCCCTTGGCTGTTTGAATTGCACACTGGACATAAACTCTTTAGGAAGAGTGATAAAACACCTGGCTTCTATCCAATTGTAATTCGGCAGAATTGTTTCTTGGCTGAGAGGCAGAGAAGCCTTGGCAGGCTGCACACTCTTGCCTTCAGCTTACTGGTGTCATGGAACAGAGCTAGAACAAGAGAAAGTAAAATATATGAATTGATTCCTCTAAGAAAAAATTTAACCAGATGTAAAGGTGTCAATCAATAGTAAATCCACATCTGAATAACTAAATTTGCTGATGTAATTTGAGATAATAAATAAAAATGATTCCTAATGGATACTTTTTGAATAAATTACTAAATGTATTTCCTCTATTATCACAATGTCAACCAGTCTGTTCATTTATTCCAAAAGAGAAATGTGGATTTGGAAACAGAGTGTTTCATTATGTTAATGTAGACGTGTTTTGCAGCAAAACTCCTATGTTGGGATGGGCATAAACTGGCTCACGAGCTAAAATTCGGGCCAAACTTGGGCCCGTTTGGGGCTCAGGAAGTGACGTTTGAGGAACATGCACTCCCTCAACATTTACCAAACTTTTCTCTCTGTGGGCTCAGCTGTCTTAGGCTCCCTTGTGCCACCCCTTTAAATGGGCTGTGGGAAGGAGCCTGAGATAGCTGGGCCAGCAGAAAGGATGGGGTGAAATGCCCCCATATTTCACTCCCATATTTAACCTTCTGGTTTTGCTCCACCCCTCGAAGCAGAGGGGAGCAAAACTGAAGGGTTAAATGGGTGGCAGCCATTTAAACCTAACAGCTGAGCAGCAGGGTCTGCAATTCAGCTGTTAGGTTTAAATGGCTTCCAGCTATTCAGTGTTTTAGTTTTGCTCCCTGCTGTTTTGAAGAGGGGAACAAAACCGGAGGGTCAAATGAAGATCCTTTCTGGGTGATCCCCCCTTTCTCCTGGACAGGGCTCACCACAGCCAGGAGAAGGGGGGAAGGGAAGCTCCTTTCTGGGTGATCCCCCCTTCTCCTGGCCACAGCTCACCACAGCCAGGAGAAGCGGAGGAGGGAAGCCCCTTTCCCACAATCCTCTGTCCTTTTCTCCTGGCCGTGGCTCACCACAGCCAGACAAAGGGGGAAGGGAGGTCTCTTTTCAGGAGATTCCCCCCCTCCCGTTCTGCCATGTCCTGAGCTTGCTGGACCGGTTTGGTCCATGTGAGGCAGGTTCGGTTTGGGATTCAGCCCATGGACTGCTACAAACCCTGAACTGAACTGCCTTTTTTCAGTCTGTGCCCATCCCTACTCCTATGTCTCATCTTAAGGCAGAACTAAACACTTAGGATAATTAGGCTGCCACTTGCCCCCACTCCATCCGTCTGTAATGTGTCATAAAACTTCATCATATTTTGCATTCCCCTGCTCCTGCAGCAGTAGCTGTTGACATGAAACAGGGACATACATACAACGTGATGACATCAGGACATGGGGAAATTTTACTACATACTATGGAGACACAAACTGGAAGTCAGCCAGACATGGAGAAAAATGTTTTGAGCACCAAACTACACATCACAGAGCCAAGCTACACGTCATAATATTTGACATGCTGTGTTCGGGTTCACCTGACGTGACTTATAACATGTTTAAAACAGTCAGTAAAACTTCATCCTGATGGCGTTTGAACAGAAAGTTATCCTGACCAGCCAAGCGAGCTGCAATAAAGACTGTTATCTAGTAAGTAAGGAACTGGAAATGCAACTTCTGGTCAAAGGTCAAAAAACTAAGAGGAGTTAAAGTTGTTGCCAGCTTTTTCCACAACTGCTTGCAACAAAGCTTGACTCAGTAAAACTGGGCTCCTGTTTTCTTTGAAAGAGCCATTAAAACAGTGGGAGCTAATTTCCCAAGCTTTTGGAGCCCCAATTTGGATCAGGACTATGGAGTGAGGGGAGAAGGATCTTAAGTTTCTCATTGTTTTCCCAGGCTGAAACTGAATTGGGGACAGTATTTGTCCCATTGGGAGGCTTCATGTGTAGCCCATCGATACATGTGCAGCTCCCCAACAGGAGCTCTTCTGGGACCATTTCCACTTGGGAGACTGATGTGGGAGGGGGAGTGCTGAAGCCCCATCTCCTCCCACCCCATGGTCCCAATCTGAATGAGGGCCCCACAAGCTTCAGAAATTAGTCCCCATTGGTGTGATGTGTGATTAATTGCTCACAACTTAGGTTGGAGGAACCCCGACACAACATGTCAAAAATCGTAATAGGCAGTTAGAGGAGGGGTTGTGGCTTAGTAGAAGCTCATCTGCTTTGCACCCAGAAGGTCTCCAGCATCTCCCGTTAAAAGAAGACTAGGTAGTTAATGATCAGAAAGACCTCAGCCTGGGACCCTGGAGAACTGCCTCCATTCAGAGTAGACAGTACTGACTTGACTCTCTAGAAGACAGCTTCATGTGTTCATGGCCCTGAGACATGGGAGAAACAGATTTAGCTTCCTTTGCCCATAGACTGGTTTTGTTTAAGCTCAGACTCTCTTCTTCACCCATGAATGGGAGACTTCCTGTCCCTCTTCACTATCATGCTCACAGCAGCTGGAGGTCTTATAGGCTAATAGCCACAGGGGCTGTCTTGTAATGGGGATATAGTGTAAGGGAAAGGGTTAACCTCCCATACACACATACATGTTTGCTTTTAATGTGAAGACATTTCTGTGTTTTCAGCCACTGCACCAATTCCTTTGTGCACTCTGACATGCACATACTGGTGCTTATCATGAGGATTCTTCCTGTCCCTTTTCACTATCATGCTCACAGCAGCTGGAGGTCCTATAGGCTAATAGCCACGGGGGCTGTCTTGTAATGGGGATATAGTGTAAGGGAAAGGGGTTAACCTCCCACACACACATACATGTTTGTTTTTAATGTGAAGACATTTCTGTGTTTGCAGCCACTGCCCCAATTCCTTTGTGCACTCTGAGATGCACATACTGGTGCTTATCATGAGGATTCTTCGTCCATTTAATTTTCTCTTTGTGCCCTGTTGTTTTGGAATAGCCTTTTTGTTAATCCCCTGTGCTTGGAAGGCAGTATTTGTTTTTACTTTTTTGTGACATCTAGTATGCCTTAGATGCTTTTACAAATACAAAATAATAATGATTTTAACATTTCTTTCATATAATTGTGATTAGGTGATAACAACGGATGGTCTGAGCAGCTAGATAAATATTTTGCAATTTACAATGAAAGGAAGTCGCAATATGCCTTTGAAGTGAAAACCTATGAATGCTGTAAGTAGCACAAATGATCATTTGCCTAACTACATAATGTTTAAATACAAAAGATGCAGAGAAATGTACCTCCCCTCCAGGAGCAGGTGCGGCTTTTCCATTCCAATGCAGAGTGACAACGAATGAAATATAATTTCTGTACAGCTGTGCGATTCCATTTTAGAAGCAGTCTGCAGCTAAAAATAAATTTAAACCATATTGTTCAAGTGAACCATGGGTCTCCGTAAGGGAATACGGGCAGTGAATTTGAACCCAGGTTAGCCACTCTTCCCCAAAACACAGATTTTCTCTTGTTCTGGCAGTAGAACAAATTTAGAGTCCAATGGCACCTTTAAGACCAACAAAGGTTTATTCAAAGTATGAGCTTTATGTGACCTTAAATAAACATTTGTTGGTTTTAAAGGTGCCATTGGACTCCGAATTTGTTCTGCTGCTTCAGACTAACATGCCTGACCACCTGGATCTATCTTGTTGTGGCAGTCACTGAATTACCTGGTATTGGGTACACAATAATTTCTAACAATTGTTTGAAATGTAGTGGCTCAGGGGTGGAGGAATTAGAAATCTGGGGAAGTGGAGGACAAGGATATGTTCATTTTGGTATATGATTGTGTGCAGGCTGCCTGCAGAGTTAGAATGGTCATATAGTGAGTTTTTCAGCAGATACCGTGACAGAAAGATTGCACCCAAAAATCACTGGGTACAGCTATTGTTGCACTCTAGTGATTATTCGGAACTAGATTGGTTTGACGTCCACATAACAAAATCCAGTGGCAAATGATAACTCTAGTGCAGAAATAGCTGTGTCTCTGATGATGTGTGGGCGCAGCAAAATGGACATTTGAAGTTACCCCCATAGACTAGTGGAGGGGACTTTCTCAGCAGGAGGAAGTAGAGGCTATCCCACACTGCCTACTTAGAGCTTGCAAGGCTTCAGCTGAATAGCCCCTTCTCACCCACAACATTCCTTGAAGAAGCCAGGAAATGATTCTGGTTCTCTGTAGGTTGCCAACCTCCAGGTGGAAGCTGGAGATCTTCCAGAATTACAACTAAGTTCCAGACCACATAGATCAGTTCCCCTGGAGAAAATGGCTGCTTTGGAGGGTGGACTGCACAGTATTATACCCTGCTGACATCCCTCCCCAAACTCTGCCTTCCTCAGATTCCACCAGACCCAAATCTCCAGGGATTTTCCAACGTGGGGTTGACAGCCCTAGGTCTATGGGCTCTCTCTTTTCCCTACTATCTCAATTACCCACTGCCCCATACAACCAACCCTTTAAAATAAGTTTACATTAGAAAACAATTTTGTTACAGCTAGTAGGTTATTTCCCAAGTGGTTGTGCTAAAGATAGGGTAAGGTCCAATGCAGAGCCTGAGGAAAACATCCAACAGTGTTCACATTCACATTCCACAGTGGTCTCACACATAGCCCTTCAAATATTGCCTTAGAATAACTCTGTGGTAAATATTCCTCAGAAGTATCAATAAGGTAGTTAGACTGTTGAACTAGGATCTCTGTGACTGAGGCTTGAATCCCCAGTCTGCCAGGGAAGCTTGCTGGGCCAGTCTCAGCCTCTCCTGCCTCATAGGGGTGTTGTGGGGATACAACAGAGAAGAGGAGAACTATATAAACTGCTCTGGGTCTCCAGTGGAGAGAAAGACAGGGTAGAAATGAAGTAACTAAATTTCAGCTCCTGTCTCATTTCATAGCCTTGACTATATCTTTAAGCAGAGCTTTAAGCCTAAACACCTCCTTTAGGGTCCCCGCCACACGGCAGGGAAAACACCGGTCAAAGTGCGGCTAATTAGAGCCGCACCAAAATAGAGACGCTGCGGGCGGGATCCCATGGGATCCCACCTTTGCTCCCCGGCATGATCAGATGCCGGGGAGGAAGAGACGAGTGGGAGGGGGAGGCTGCCGAACTGCGCATGTGTGAGCATGTGCAGTTCGGCCGGGGGCCGGGGATGCACCGGCGGCAAGACGCGCTGGCGATCCCACGGCCAGTCGTGATGCGGACCTACCGGATCAACCACCTAGGTAGGTGGTTCATGTTTGCTGCGGGGCTGTCGGGGGAAGGGCCGGATCGGGAACGGGCCCACAACACTTCCCAGATGTTGCGGTGGGATCGCGCCCGTTTGCTGCGTCCCCGATCCGGCCCACTCCCGACCCAAAACCCCTCATGAGAACAGGGCCTATGAAAGGCTGAACTAGGTTTTCCTGGCAGAAGCTGATAGCTAAACATTCTTCACATAAATAATTTTTAACTGTATTTAGTCAGCATTTTTTCTTAAAACACAGGGATGTTATCTAGATAAGAGAGGGGAACATGTATGCTGTGCTGAGCTCCTTGAAAGAGGGGCAGGATAGAAAATATGACATATATTGTACAGAAAGGATGGGCAAAGATTATGGAAAATCACATGAGCCATGTCTGCTTCAGTTACAGTTCTGCATGATGGTGAACAAGGTACAGATATGTTTCCATTATGGTAGATATCTTACTGTGTAATGAAGTATGGCTTTATTATAAACTATGACTTTATTCTAATTGATGCTTTTCTTGTATACATTGTTCTTCTCTCTCCACATTATCACTCCAATATCTGCTACATCTGTGATATTCTCTTTATCCAGTAGTTGATTCTGTGCCAAGAGAATGTTTGTGCCGAGGGCTAGAGCTTGACTGTGATGATGCCAATTTGAGTGTAATCCCTTCAGTTTCTTCAAATGTCACGATGATGTAAGTAAAGAAGAAGCACTTTCTGGTTGTAGTTTTGAATCTCTTTCCTGCAGGCCACCACATCTAAGCCAGTGGGTATGTAGCCCCCCAATCATTTGCCCAAGGCCCTTTTTACCTTCACACCATATGATAGTTGCTCAGTCCAGGCTGGATGAGATACAAGTCCCAGCTTGGTGTTAAAGTGCTCCTCTCTCTTAAAGTAGCTCCTGTTAGCATCCTTGAAACCAACCCGAAAGTGGACATGAATAGGGGGCTGGAACCCACCTGCTTTTCCAGGGGGCCTGCTGTCCACCAAAAAGGCTATGCCGGAGATCATGAGACAAAAGCCACATGGGGTGGGGAAGTTAACAAGAAAGGGAACTGGGTGAAAAAGCTGGCAAAGCCCAGTAAGTCAAGGCTGCTGTCACCAGAGACTTCTTATTCACTGCACACAGTAGACTATCATGTGTTATTTTGGAAAAGGGCGAAACATTAATCAATGTGCACATTGCAACCAAGGTCATTTATAATGTAATTTTTAGATTTTTTTTTGAGGTTGTTAGATGAGGCAGAAATGGCAAAAGGTATTTCAAAGGTTACCCCCATAGACAACTGCTGAGCACCAGCTGTGAGGTGGTGCTCCCAGCCCTTCCAGAAACATGTTTGCCATCGTTCAGAAGTAGGCCTTCACAAACCGAATCATACTCCATGCAGCCTTTTCAGTAAATTCAGATGTGCAGACAAATGTTGAACTTGCTCCTTTCTTCATAGCTTGTATGTGCTGAAACCACGGTGCTGAAGTCATTGTGATCACAATTTTGCCAGCACCTGTCATTTTTACTACGTATGCTAACAGAAGCTACTTAGGGATACCCTTGAAGAGTCTTTGTTAGGTTTGCAGGTCCCCTTGCCACACTGGTAGAGGGATTTGGGAGGCATTCCAGGACATCCCCAACATGATCACGTCTCTGGTTGGAGGGCAAGACTATATGGTTTTAGGCCAAATTTACCATAGAGTTTTGCCCTCAAACCAGAGCACCCACGCCATGCTCCAATGCGATGACATCATTTCTGGGTGACATCATTGCATCGGAGACATCACATGGGAACATGGCTGTTTGGGGTAGAGTTTCTGTCTTTGGAGGCTGTGGCTAGACTGCTAGTCAGGGGCAGCTATCAGGAGCATGTGACCCTGATACTACAGCAATTACACTGGCTACCAATCTGCTCCCGAGCCCAATTTAGGGTGTTGTTTTTTACCATTAAAGCCCTACATGGCTTGGGACCAGGGTATCTGAAGGGCCATCTTATCCCATATGTTCCTGCTCGGGAATTAAAACCACAAGGAAAGGCCCTCCTGACTGTCCCGTCAATCAAAGGAGCTTGTTTGGTGGGTACATGAGAGAGGGCCTTTTCAGTGGCAGCCCCATGACTATGGAACAACCTCCCCAGCGAGGTGTCCCCTCACTTTAGGAGGCAGTTGAAGATGGTTTCATTTAGGGCCACAGTCCTGAATTCTTTTTTATGTAGGTTATTTGATGTATTTTAGCTATCTTGTAAGCTTCCGTGAGCTCTGTAAAGAAATAAATGTTTTAAATAAACAAACAAATCATCTTCACCATCAGCATCATCGTTTAAGACATACTCCCTAGAAAATATACACTTTAAAGAACCCAGGAATTTTTTTTTAAAAAAAAATCTGTACAACCACAAGTTTTTATTCTGCAAATGTGGTACAATAACAGTGCAATCCTAAACAGTTACACCCTGCTATCCCAATTGCCTTCAATGGATTTAGAAAGGTTTAACTCTGTTTAGCATTGTGCTGTTTTTAAGAAGCTACATTTCATTTGCTTATGCTCCTTTTCTCATAATGCAGGATATATTGTGGGAGATTTGTTACAATCATACAGTGTGATTAATAGATACTTGGAGAAACTCCATTCCTGACTTCTTTGCCCAAACAATTTTTTATATTATGAGGCCCTCTAGGGTTCATGTTGGTTAAGTGCAGAGAAATTAAAGACATACTTTGCTTCAGGAAAAACAGAGCATAAAGAACATCTTAAAAAGTGAATTGTTAAGGTTACCAGATGTCCTCTTTTTTGGTGTCCATCCTCTTTTGGGATGTTTTTTATAAACTGATGAAAATGTCCTCTTTTGTGGTTTGAAGGTTATGAATATTCCTAGTTAGTAGCTATTATCACAGCTTAAATAGTAGGGGTATTTAAAATGAGACTTGTCATGGTGATCACTTGTTTGAAGTAATCAGTCAGAAAATATATCCTCTTTCTTGCTTTTCAAAATATGGTAACCCTAGAATTGGAAATCATCAGTGGTGCCAACGTTCCCTCTAAGCTGTGGAGTCTTGTGAGCAGAAATTCTACTTTGTGAGCTACTGGCATTAAAGTTGTGAGAGAGCGATTTGGCTGCTGCATAAATTGGTTTGCTCTGGAGCCATCCTTCCTGAGCTAAGACAAAAAGGTGTGAGCTGGAGGCTAAAAAACTGTGAGCTAGCTCACACTAACTCAGCTTAGAGGGAACACTGGTGCTGACCCCATTTATTCCATTGATGCCTTGCAGGAAGCTGATAATATTAAGTCATACTCAGATCTAAAAAGGTGACTCTTTTCAATGTCTTTCAATAGCTGTATTGCAATTTCTATTGTATTTTCTGTTGTAATAGATGGAAAGAGGTTTGGAAAGGGGATTAGCTAAAAATGTTTTAACCAAAATATGAGGTAAATGTTTTCTTTTCGTCTTCTCTGGGGTGATTCCATTGATTTAAAATAGTATCTGAAGTGGGCATATAGTAGAATACAGTTCTCAGAGAACCATTCTCATTTAGTTTTTAAATGAAATGAAATAAAGTTGTAAAATATTTTAAAACATCTTGTCAAGGTTTCTCTCTCACCCCAGTCCAGGGATGGGAGTTAAACCAAGCATTCAGCAACACTCTCCAGGCTTTACCAGTAGTTACTGCCACCAGGATCTCTCACAAAAAGTCCCCACTAAGGTCAGGAGCAGAGATCCCACCTCCTGCCTAATTTATCGGACTTAGCTCTTTACCAGCTCTGTACTAGGGCTGCAAACAATTAATTAACACAATGGTAGCCGCCTTAGGCGAACGGCTTAGACACAAGATTCAGTCTTAGAAATCAGGTTGCAACAGAGGAAACAAGTCCAGATAATATTGATTATATATTATCTTTATACAGTGCACAAGCATGCATATAACATGAGACTAGCAAAAGATAAGAAAACAAATGATATCTATAACTTGTTCAGCTTGTAGTATAAATTAATATCCAGTCAAAAATAGAAGACTGAAGTCAAAATGAGGAGGAAGTTCTTGTATTTTATTGCAATGAAATACGGAAAACAGTTAGGCCAAAAGACCCATCAAAACTGACTGCTTTCTGAGCCCAACCAGGAAATACATGAAGTTAAATACTTAAAATGACATCATCATATCATCATCATGGGAATAATATACAAAAGGGCATAATTGGTTACAGAAACTTAAACAACATTTACATCAAAATTCCCTTATTGGTCAAATGTAAGAAAGGTGTGCCTATGCAATAGCGTCACGTATTTACTTGACATAACCTAAGTCATATCGGCCAAGGCTTGTTCTTACCCAAACAAAAGTGTTGTTCTCTAATAGCCAGGAAAAGATCCATTGTGACCCAGACACTATGCAGTTATAACCGTAAACAATTAGAACCATGAACCGTATATTTACTTTTGTGCCAAAAGAATGTCTCCTGTGTCTTGTCTGTTAACAGCAACTAGGAAAAATCCCCCTTGACCCACAAAGAAGAGAGGCCTTCTATATACTAGGCCTTTATTATATTCAAATAATACATTGGATCCCTAATAAACCTATAAAAACCAGAGGGATATGAAAAAGCAAAAAAACAGAGAAAAATCTATATAGTCTCATCTCTACTACAAGCTCTAACTACACAATAGAGGCATTCCATAGTTACCAGGCTTGTGTGCAAATAGTCCAAGGTCTCACCAGGGAATCTTGAAAAGGAACCCAATGGTGCTGTGGGCAGCTAAGTCCAGCTTGGCTGCCTAGTAGTCTCACTCCATGTTAACAGCAATCAGTTGACAAGCACGCAGGCAGTCCAAAAGAACTCTTTGTTTCCAATGAGAAACTTCTTTTTCCCATATGGATTATTGCAGTTATACCCCCCTTCTGTCACCACCAGGTATGGCCATTTACCCAATAGTGAGAGAGTGGGGAGGCGTGTCCAATCTCTGGTTACCATGCGTTGTCAGGCAAGGTATATTTTGATTGGCTAGGAGTTGGGCATCCTGTCTGCAGTTCTGTTACTCCCACTCCAGCCTCTTCAAGTGTCTATGTGTCATGTCAGGGAATGTTTTTGATGTGCTAATGTACTGGGCATAGCTCTTCCCATGCTTGGGAAGGCGCCTGCATGTCGCTCTATCCTGGCAAAGGTGTCAAAGTGTCTTGTATATGGATAAGAGGCCTGGCCATCTGGCAGGCCATCTGCACAGGTGAGACAAATCACACTGCAGTGTCACCGGCTAAGGCCATCTGGCCCAGGCAGGAAGAATTTTAGAAAAGACTTTTTCTGTACACACCCATCACTGAAAAGGATAGGATGGACAAATACTAGCTTGGAGGGGGAGGGAGAGAAAAGGCTGATACTTTTGCCCTCTGTAGTGCTGCCTATATTCTCTCCTGTCAAGCAAGGCATCATGGGTAATGCTAGTTGTGAGGCATGGCTGGAATTGTATCGGGGGTGTGTGTGTGAAACAAGCAGTTGAATAAACAAATAATGAATTGACATGAACATGATCACAAAGTCAGCCAGCTTTCGTAGTGTTTCCTCTTGTATACCTCTTGCAGTCCAACATGCAGAAATTTAGCAGGAGAAACTTCTCCTGTCTGGGCGAAAAAAGTGATGGAGGGATTTTCCTACTTAATTTGTGCATACCCAGCTGCAGTTCTGTAAACAGGAATAGGGGCAGTAAAAAAAAGGGCTGGTTACTCTTATATATATGGCGGTGGACTGATGGCAACCATATAAGGTTTTCAAGGCAAGAGACAAACAAAAGTGGTTTGCCATTGCCTGACTCTGCATAGCAGCAGTGGATTTCCTTGGTGGCCAACCCTGCCAAGATCTCATTCCAAGATCTCATTCCAAGATTAGACTGGGCTAGCCTGGGCCATCCAGGTCAGGGCCTGACATGGATACCCACATTAAATAAACTTCATAGAATAATTTAATGTTTAGAAGTGTATCATCTGTACTTGTTACCATTGCAGTGAAAGAAGTCTGTTATATCGGGCAGTGGCTTGCTGAATAAGTTTATCCAGTAAACTTGTTTATTACAGATCCCTGAAAAGGAATCTTCTGAAAAAGCTTGCTGACAACAGTTTCAAGAAATATCAGGATCTTAAAAAATTGTAAGTCAATAAATAAGACACTGTTTTAACTTCAAACTGTTGCAATGTCATTGTTTTGTGGCATAGTGATTAAGAAAAAATCATATACCATGTTTTTTGCATAACTGGAACTATGGTTTGATTAATTAAACGTCTGATTCAATTGGCACATATTATCCTGTGTTCTGCTGGAGAATTGCCTGACAGTGGAGGCAAACTGAGAGGTGCTAATTCTATCAGGTGTTTGCTGTCTCTTGAACTGATAGTGTGAACTCATACTAATCCTAAGGTTCCACCTATATGTAATCATAGCTGAAATGGCCAGGATGTATTTGTCAAGATCTGGAGCCAAAAGTTTCCCAAAAACTCTATAAGCCTGTTATATTGCTTTTAACCTATTGTATTTGTAGCCTCATATTTCTTCCAACATTTCTCATTCAGATACTTTTATGACTAGTAAAATATCTATCACACTGTCAGGAAGCAGAACAGCATGGTACACAGAGCAGACTGGGGAGACTTGTATGCTAATCCTCACTCAGCCATGATCATTGGGTGATTTTAGACGGCTCATTCTGTCCTACTTTACATCACAGGATTGTTGTGAAGATAAAATATATGCCATACTGAACTCCTTAGACAAAGGGAAAAATAAAATACAATTAATAGACAAATAGAACAAGACAACAAGGGGGGGGGGACCAATTACATCTAGGAAAAACATCCGTGAAATCTACAGATGGTTAAGTGGTTTTTTGTTTTGGTTTTTTACTTTTAAGATCCTAAGAACATGAGAGGTGGTTTGCTGAATCAGGCCAGTGGTTTATGTAGTTCAGCAGTAAACAGAGCATAGAAGCCCAGATGTCACCACCTAATTCTGGTAGGAAGCGGTTTACTGCCTCTGGACATGGAAGTTTCCTATATGATGCAATCCTACTCAGATTACACTCTTCAAAGGAAATTGGAAATTCGGAAATTGAAAATCCAATTGAACCACATCCATTGTTAAATATCATAAATGCTCTAAATCCAGATAAATTATTTCTGATATTTGGGAGTTATTTGAAATATTGTGATGTGAATGTTTATTCTGGTGCCTTGATATCCCATTTCATTCCCCTCCCCCCAGCACAAAGAGGGGCAGTAAGGGGAAAGAATGACTCAGCACCTTTGAGATAACATTTGACCAGAAAGCTTATCCTCCCACCAAATAGAATCTTCTCAGTTAATGTTTATTCTCTGGGGCTGGATCTGTCACCTGCTAGTCTGGGACAAAATCATTGCTTGTACATACCGTAACATGAGTCTGGAGACAAACAACAGTTTATCCTCAGAATATATTCCTTCCCCCCCTTAGCAGGAAAAGAGACAAAAGTTTTGCTTATACATAATGGAAGGTAGTCAGCATCACGGAGATCAGGGGAAGGAGAAGCAGTGGCCCACACTCTGCTCCCAGCAGTGACAACTTGCCAGTCCTGCAGACTGGAAATAGTAAGAAATAAAGGTGGACTTTCCGCACACACCCAAGCAAACAAACACACACTTAGGAGATGCAAAACACATCAGTGATGATGAAGGATCATATTATCTTTCCATGTGAGAGAATACTACTGTTTCAGGATCCAAGAATTTACAGATGTTGTATTTAAAAGCATTTTCATCCTTGGGGTCCAGGGTTGCCAACAGGCCTGGAGAAAACAATGTCCTGTCCCTTTAATAGAGGCTTAATGTCGAGAACTGAAGCTTTTCATGACATGGAGGTAAATACCACCATCTGGTAAATAACATCCCACTTATTAAAGGAAGATTATATCTTTTACTTCAAGCTGTTGGCAACTGTAGGAGACCAAATTATGTATGTCCATCCAGTCGTGGGTAAAGCAGGATGGGTGGAGCCTCCCGCACAGACCTTACATCTTTGTTCTAGGCTGTTTAAAGTATATTTTTCTCCTTGACAAGGCTCTAACAGGAGAAGTAATCCAGGCTGGGGGAAGACGTTGAAGGCAGTGAGGAAAGGTGGAGGAGCGATCCTAGGAAGATCCTGGGAAAGAAGACCCACTCATACAACAATTCATAACTGTTTAATGAGGATGTTATTTGCTTGTAGAACAGGGATTATTTATTTTAGAGGCTGAAAATCTTTATCGCAGTTGTGGGGGGAAATTACACCCTGAAATGTATTTCCCACTGCATCCTATGAAAAGTATTATTGGATTGATATCCCACTCCAGCTAGTTTTAATTTGATATTACAGAATGCAACACAAGTTTTTAAGATGCCAGATTACCAAAAAATGATTGCTACTTTGTCTGAATACTCCTAAAGTGTATACAGATAGCATGCATTCCCTGAATCCTTCTCTTTTCCACTAGATGCCAATTAGTGCAGGTGTTTTTATATTTTGCAGCACCCTCTTCTGGTCACAAGTTTACGCACAGTGAATTCAACAGGACAAGGAGGTCATTTCATATATCTGAAAAGTGCATTGTTTTGATTAGAGACATAATCACTGCAGTCCTCAGCAGACCTACACCCCTCTAAATCCACTGAAGATTTAGAAGGCTGTAACTTTGCTTAGGATTTCCCTGTCATTCGTGGCTATTGTCGATATTTTTATTTGAATATTTTTATCTCCACAGGTATCTTCAGGACAACAAAATAAATTTTGTGTCAGGACATGCTTTCAAAGGACTGTACAATCTGACAAAGCTGTAGGTATCTCCTCTGCAGTTATACACTAGACCTATCAATACCTTCCCACTTAAATAATTTTAACAGTATTTTTATTTATTTAATTTGATTTCTGACTTGCCCTCCCTTGCTACTGCAGGCGTCAGGGTGGGTAACAACATATTTATAAAACAATTATAAAATAATTTAAACATCAATCAACAACAGTCAGATGGCATAACCATGTAGGATCAATTAGGATAATTTAACCACATCGAAAACTAGGGGAAGGTTCACAATAAGAAGCAGAACGGGGTCCATCACATAGGCCTGATGAAACAGCTCTGCTTTGCAGACCCTGCGGAACTATAAAAGATCCTGCAGGGCCCAGATCTCAACTGGAAGAGCATTCCACCATGCCGGGGGCAGGGCCAAAAAGGCTCTGGCTGAGGCTAATCAGATGCTTCTTGGTCCAGGGACCACTGGGAGATCTGTATCCTGTGAGTGTAATGTGCAGGAGCTACAGTGCAGGAGCTAGCATCCATAAGCAGAAAGTATTGTTGGTCCATTGTCAATGGAAGTTTCCAAAGTCAGACAGCTAATTTACCTCAACAAAATCTAAATTGTAGCCCATAGGGTACTGCCGAAGATGAAGGGTGGCTACAGAGCATGTTTAAATGTGGTGCTGTCTGAAGCAGAATTACACTCTTCTAAGTACACTGAGGTAAATGGGATAGGATGGCATTTTAAATGCTAAGCGTGGCTTTAGATAAGTCACTGTTTCACACCTTAACTTCTGTATCACAGAGCTATTATGCACCCAACACATTTGAACAAAAAATTAAAGGAAGAATGAATCACAAACAAATAATTTACCTAGTCAATGACCTTCTAACACAATTACCTATTGTGATGTGTTGTTTTTGTTTTAGATACCTAAGTCACAACAATATAACCTATCTGAAACCCTGTGTCTTTGAAGATCTACATAAACTTGAATGGCTGTATGTACTGCTTTTATATTGGTTTAAAGTGTATAATCTGCACAATATGGAACTCTCAGATCCACATATAATACCAGACACACATGATAGTTTTGACCTGTACAATCCTTTTTAATTAAGAGAGCTGAGAGCATGACACATTCTTTATTTTCACAGTATAGCTGACAATTCAGTTCTGATTCAAATCCAGAGTGTGTATTACATTAGGGTGAATTTAACTGTGGTAGGAATCTGGGGAAGATAATAACATCTTTGTCAACATATGAGTTACATGGATTTTCCATATGTAACTCAGTAGTTTCAAAAGAAGCAAAAATGGGTACAGATACAGGAAATAGAAGCAGCGGTAATGTTCACATCAATTATTTTATATACAAAGCAGAATTTTAAAAGGAATAGGATGGACTGAAATAGAGTGATTTCAGGACCCTTTCATCTTCCATGAAAAGGGACCTCTATTTTCAAGAGACATTCAGACAGGGGTGAAAATGTTTGCTTCCTTTACACTTTAAAGGAAGCAGTCCACAGTTTGATATTATCTATTACCTTGGCAAATTGTTGCCAAAAGAGAGGGATGAATCATGCCGGATGGCCTCCCTAAGTAAATGCTTTTCCAAGGGAGGGGAGTTATATTGATTCTAACTCAGATGGCCTCCCTAAGGTGACAGTTGTCCCTTCAGCGAGACACTCTGCAGTATGTCCTCCTCTCTTTCTTGCAGTTTCTACTGTCTGGAGAAAATTTTGGTGCTTTGCTGTCAAGAGTAACTGAGGGATTGCAGCTTTTCATCAAAAGGCTCCCCCTGCTAAGGTTCTACTGTCTGGAGAAAATTTTGCACCCCATATCTTTCACAGGGTTCACCGCCCTTAATAAGAAAGACCATAGCAAATAACTCACTGTGATTTTTCTGGAAGTTTTCTGGATAGGAGGGAGGAGGAGGGTCACTCAATGTTTGCTTCTTTAAAAATGGAAAGGCTAAAGCTTACATTTAAGAAGAAGAAGAAGAGATTGGATTTATACCCCGCCCTTCACTAACCAAAGGTGTCTCAGAGCAGTTTACAAACTCCTTTCCCTTCCCCTCCCCACAACAGACACCCTGTGAGGTAGGTGGGGCTGAGAGAGCTCTTGACAGAAACTGCTCTTTTTCAAGAACAGCTCTTATCAGAACTATGGCTTGCCCAAGGTCATCCAGCCAAGTGCAAGTGGAGGAGTGGGGAATCAAACCCGGTTCTCCCAGATTAGAGTCCGCGCACTTAACCACTACACCAAACTGGCATTTTTGACAGTTATGTCTGTCTTCACCATTCTGGCCTCCAAAATCAACACCAGTAACTAGAAATCATAACATGGTCACAACTTTTATATTTTAAAAGAAGTTCCCTTTTTATTAATAATGACAGTTTAGAAGCAAACAGCATTGAATGAATTACACAGCTGTCATTATTCTGATGAACAAATGCTTGACATATTCTGTATGCCTTTTCATGTGAAGTATTGTCATGGAAACTGTGATACATTCTGTCTCTGAAGTAATGCTCTGTGAGATGGTGTCAAGGTGCTAATTAAATCATGGCAGCAAATGACAAGAAAATTGTTAACATTTTTACATTTTTATAGTTCCAAAAATTTATATCAAACTTCTTTGGAAATGACAGTTTTTATTATGAGTTGATGACTATCTAGTTCTTCATTTTGAAATTTAAAAATATGAACAGATATATGGGGTCAGAAAGTTTAATACAGCTAGAAATTAGTACAGTTGCATTTTGCTGTTTTTTTAAAACAAAATCTCTTTTAACTGAGTCTTGTATCCATTGTCAGCATGATTACTGTTCTGTATGCCTACTACTGACTAAATTAAACACTTGAAGATCTGTGTTTGAATGTTCCTAGTATTTTAAAAGTAGGACTATCAGCCATGTAAAGCCCCAGTATGGGCCAAAGCTGCATATGAGGAGGGTTTAACTCTTCCAGCCCTGTAATCAACACTATCCCTTTGGAAGAAGGACCTGGAGTCCTGGACCTATCTTTTGGGGGAGGGAAGAGATAAGTTTTAATGGGAGAAACTATGCAGGTATGAAACATTTACCCTCTTCTTCTTCTCCTCCTCCATGTGACCCCAATTGGAATTAAGGCACTCCTATTTCTATTTTATAGTATTATAAGCATAATCATTTATATCACATAGTTTAAAAGATGGTGTACATGTTGTTTTCCACTGCCACTATTTTCCATCCTGAGGAGCATATTTTTTCCTGATTTACAGCGTAATTGAAAACAATAAGATCAAATGCATCTCTCCACTAACCTTTTATGGGCTCAACTCACTTATTCTCCTGTAAGTATTAAGCTGTTAATTTAAAACATTGTTTAGAACACAAGTATTTTAGCTAGTTTGGGTACTGAATTGAACACAATGGGTACAGATACCATTCAAGTATTTTATCTGCACTACTTGTCCTTCTTTTAGCGGTTTTCCATCTGCCATCGACTTAGGATATATAGGACAATATCTATGTAAGAGAATAAACAGACATTAAAAATTGATATGCCACTGAAATTAGTTGGAGGAGGCTTTCAGTCACTCTGAATGTAATGCCACTACAGCTAAAATAAGTAAATAAATAGTTTATGGAACATTTGAAATGATAAACAGCAGAACTGAAGTTCAACAACTCTAAATAAAACTATGGTTATTTCACTCTACAAAGGTAGTTGTATTCCATGTGGTTTTAATAGTTTTGCTTTCACATATAAACTAAATACACTTTGCACTTTTTGATACAATGTATCCTTGTTGCTAGTATGAATTCCTTATACTTCTGTTATTTATTTTCATCGTTTAAAACATTTATAAGCTATCTCTTCAGAGACTTAAACAAAGCAGCTCACAAAAGAAAACAAGATAAAATCATTTAGATTAACATCCTTTAAAAACCCAACTGATAAAAAACCCAGAAGTATAAACACATATAAAAACCCAGGGCATAAAACATCTGAAAACCTAAAGTATACTCATAACAAGCCTCAGGCTAGACGCAGATTGTAAAACCAATTATAAAGATCTACTGCATGCTTTTGATTAAGCTGGGTTTTACCGACAAAGACTCATCATGCATAAATAATTGCTTGGCATGTCAGGCACTTTAAATCATAGTTTGCTACAGGGAGCTGTTGCTGCAACAAACCAACAATGCTGAAGTTCAGGAACTTAGCCATCATTTAGACTCCTTTTCTGTATTGCTTGTTGGATAAATTATTGACTTGGATGTTCCAAGCTAGCCTGATCTCAACAGATCTTGGAAGTTAAGCAGGGTCAGCTCTAGTTAGTACTTGGATGGGAGACCACCAAGGGAGTCCAGGGCTGCTGCACAGAGGTAGGCATTAGCAAACCACCTCTGTTCATTTCTTGCCTAGAAAACTCTTTGGAGTCCATATAAATCAGCTGTGACTTGATGGCACTTTCCACCACCACTACCACCAAATTATTGAAATGTTGTCCAACTTTCTTTGCGATGTAAACATTGCAAACCACATTGATTATTACAAGATTTGATGCAACAACATGGATTTAAGTGGAGTGAATTTGCTCAAGAGAAAGTTTGGCAATGTGCCACATCCTTTGGCACTTAAATGCTGCACGGATACTCCCTGACTTAAGTAAACTTACTTCAGAGAGATGTAGACATATGCTACTTGGAAGGGCATAGTAAATTTGATTAATCCTTCACTGTCGTTATCCTTTTCTGTATAAACACAGAGGTAGTAGCTTTGCTACCATGAGAGACAGGAAGGTGTCCACCCACAATGCAATGGAAATAAATGTAAGAGAGATGCTATGGTGCCCACAGATATTTTGACAGTTGGTACTGCCTGAGGAGCGTTCCCAAGAAATTCAAACACCCACAGATTTAACCAGGTCTTTCCATCCTTTTCTTAATGTTTATTTGGTTGCCCCTTTACTTAAAGATACGGAATTGCTAAATGTGCAAGCCCAGGTGTCATGGCTCCTATTGGATACAAATGATTGTGTCATCGTCTCGGTGGCAACATTCATAGGTGCAATAATCAAATATAAGAGAAATAATACTGAGTAAGCTCTTTTAAAATATTTTTTGGTTCTAATTTCTGCTTAAGGTGATAACCATATGAGCAGTATTAGATAGCTAGGTAGATTAGGGCTGCCAGGCCGCGGTGGGGGATCTGTGCGTCTTCACAGGATCCCTGCCAGGGGGGACAGTGATACGTGTTGCACCACCGTCACCAGGATGTGATGCTACATGTCGCTCTGGCAACGGGACTCCAAACAGCCCCATTGCCAGAGCGACGCGTAGCGTCACATCCTGGCGACAGTGGTGCAACGCGTATCGCTGTCTCCCACGGCAGGGATCCTGTGAAGACGCACGGATCCCCCGCCTAGGCTTGGCAGCCCTAAGGTAGATAGATGTTTATTTGGTTCAAAAAGGGTTAAAGGGAATTTTATATCTCAGACTCTTGTGGTACAGTGAAATGAACAGGCTTCATGCAGGGACTATAGCATCTACAGTTCCGTGTGAGTTTAAAGGATTCTCACAAGAGAGTTTCAACAAAACTTAAAATAGGCCAATTTACATAAATAAGTTAATGGAGCCCAAATTGTTGTGATGAAATCATAAATATGAAACCACACATTCACTGCCAATAAACTAACATCCTGGTGTTTTTTTTTGGGGGGGGGGTTCCTTTTTTTTAGAGTTCTGATGAATAATGCTGTTACACAGTTGCCAGATGAACATCTTTGTCAACATATGCCAAGGCTACACTGGCTGTGAGTCCATCTTTTCCTACAACAGTTAAACTCTAGATTCAATTTGAACCAAAAGCATCTTATTTTCAGGGCTGTGTGTGTGTGTGTGAGTAAAAAATGTAACAGAATCTTTACCTTGATGGAGGGACACACATTCAGACCTATGAAATCTCTGTTACCAGAATAATTGGTGGAATTGATATGGCTATACCTATGGCCCACCACCAATACCAGTAATACAATTACAAATATACAAGGAAACAACATCTGGTTTAAATATATGAGCACTAAAGATCTTGTATACAGGTCTATGAATGTGTGTCTATACTATATTGATAATTGTGACCACTGAGGAAGGCCCTTAGGGGCTGAAACGCGTTTGGTCTTCAGTAGGAAAGTGTTTACCAATCATATGTATTAGTATTTGATACGTTTTTATAAGTCTGATACTTAGATAAAGATTTTTATCAGTATATGTTTTAACATGTGTACACCCTAATAAATATTTGTACTTTTATGATATACATTGTTAGCTTAGCCCTTTGGTTTGCAGTCTTATCTTGGGTTGAGTCCCCCCCATTCCCCCCCAGTTTTTGTAAAAAAGATGTGCCAGAACTCTCAAGAGGGAAATGAAGTTTTCAATCTGTATACTGAAAACTCATGAACTTTTAAACATTTTTAAAAGAATTTTGTCGAAGAGGTTCCGGAACTCTGTTTTGGCATATTCCCCCAGAAAAAAAGCCCTGCTGATTTCCCATTTGCAAACATTTTTTTCCTGAAGGACAAGAAAATGAAGTTTAGCAATTACACGTAGAAAAAGCTACTATTTTGACCACAGAAACTGGTCTACGTATTTTCATTGATTCCAATGACATCTGATTGCAATCAGGGGTCATTTCCTACAGGAGTGCACAGGAGCGGAGCTCCGGCAGTAAAGAGCCCAGGGGGTGGGCACATACAACAAGCCCCACCCACTGCTCCCAGCAGCCCTCAGTCAGAGCGAGAAGCAGCCAGGTCAGC
>NW_015174867.1:443412-448371 GCF_001447785.1 Gekko japonicus | reverse complement strand
GTCCAGTGGAGCCTGAGTGGTGGGTGTTGCCTTCTGACACACTTCCGGTGATGTCAGGGGGTGTGTCATATGCAAATAATTTATGCTAATGAGTTATGCTAATGAGCTCCTGCACCTCTTTTTCTACGAAATGACCCCTGATTGCAATGAACTATAAGTTTTGATAGAATAAAGAAAGACTACCCTATTAAATAGGATTTCCGTTTTATGCAAGTTCTGTTTAGTCCTGTTAAAATTAATGACTTTATACTAACAATATTTTTTCATTCTCTAGGGACTTTGAAGGCAACAAAATCCATTATTTAAAAAATGCCACTTTCATCTCCTGCAGAAGCTTAACAGTTCTGTAAGTAAGGAGCATTCTTGTTGAACCAACTTGGTGCAAGAGTTTCTTGAACTGGCTTCTGGTTTTATTGTACTTCACTGATCTCCCTGGGGAGGAAATTCCATAGAACGGGCACAACCACAGAGTCAAGAAAACTATAAAATCATCTTTCCTCTCTGATGTCACATGAGTAGGAAGACCCAACCTAAATGTTAAGTAGTGGGTTCACAAGACTATCATGGTTTCAGCATAGCTCTTTATTAGTTACTCAACAACAACTACACTATATACAGAACCCCTAGCCCAAAACACACCCACAAAATACAAATGCACCAATAGGCAATTAGGCAGTTAGGATGTTCCCTGAATGGCTGGCTTGGCAAGGGCAGCCAATCCAAATGTAGCTGCCAGAAGCCTCTCAAACAATGAGTGTTCACTAGAAGCTCTCAATACACAGCACTAAAGATCTTACTAGGCAGGCAGAGAGGAAGGAGACAAATGGGAGAAGTCACTCCTAAAATATACTAACATCGGGATTCTATCATTTCAGTGTTCTGAGAAGAAATGAAATCAGCTCTCTCAATGTAAATAGCTTTTCTCATCTTCACAGATTAGCTGAATTGTAAGTAGATAATTTAAATACAGCACATTAACTACTTTATTGTGACTTGTAAAGTTAGAAACTTTGATAGTAAAATAAAATAAAGATCTAAATTCTGGGGATTTTCCCACAGAGACCTGGCTAACAACCAAATTGAATCATTTCCTCCATACCTATTTAAGGACCTGAAGGAACTCTCACAACTGTAAGTATTTATGATATCTCTAGTATATAACATATATTCTAATTAATGTTTTATATGAGATGTCTCCAAAAACGGAATTATACTAGAATTATAGGTGCACCTATACATGCTGTTATGTGAAAAATTTCTTTTTAAAAAGGTTACAAAAATCTTTGTTTATTTATTATGCTGAGTTTAACATGGATTTCCAGAAGTATTTTTGTATTACCTATGGTTAGTAATCTCAATAACCAGACTCAGTTACTTCAGGATACACAAATGCTTCATTCAGACGTAAGAACAATGTTATTATTACAGTAGTATTGTACTGTACTGTACTGTACTGTACTGTAATAGTATTATTAAATAAATTATTCAATAGTATTATTACAGTAACAAGCCTGGAAGATCCTCAAGTTTATATATTCCTTCCATCACAAATGATGAGTTAATGAAACATTTTTGGATTTACAACAAACCATAGTTTGCCTGAGCCACATCACGATGTCACATCATTTCTTTTGTTTGTTTTTGGTGACAGACACAAATGCAGCTTGTTGCCATGTATGTTCCTTCCACCACACCCCAACCGTTACATGCAGAGCACAAGAAAGCTTGCTGGTTTGGGAATTCGCTGCAAATGGCTAGTCAGACTGGAGTTTGTTTCCTCTCTGCAGATCAGGATCCTAAATCCTGGTTTAAAACACCAGTTTGGGAGGAGGAAACAGAATTCCATTTGACCAGGGGCTGCATTCCAACATGATGGAAAATTGGAGTTTGACTGAAGGCTTCTACAATCGGGAAGCTTTGTATAAAGCTCTGTGCATCAGTACAGCATCAAGCTGATTTTGTGTTCATCATAAACAGAGGTTTGTCACACTATATGAATACAGCCATCATTTGAGGTTCAGATGGACCAACAGACTGTGATTCATCATGAAGGCAGAAATCCTTCATTATGAAGTTGTGGAATAAAGCACATGAACCCAAGGATCTTTCCAGCTCATTTATGTCTAAAACTAGTGTCCTGTCCCGCGCCGTTGGCTTAGCCAACGCCTTCTAGGTATGAGTCAATGCATGACCCCTGATGAAGGCTTAAATCATCTTTATTTAACTCCATGTGCATTCAGAAGATCATTTACTCACAATCAGGCTGATAGCTGGGTAGAAAAGTTACATCTTTGTGATCTAAGTCAATTCTATGGCCGTGTTGAGAAAGAGATGAGATTCCCCTTCTCCTTCGTGGTAAGGATAGACAAAAGAAGCAGGAAAAGAGCAATAAAACTCCTATCTTTGCGCCTCTGAGCTCAGGAAATTACCCTAATGAGCCAGTCAGAGGGGAAGCTGCTGGGACCCCTAACTGAGAACTACAATTCCCAGGTGCAACTAGTCTTAAAGATACACAGCAGTTTTACCAAACTACTGCTAGTGCCTACAGTTAACGCTTACTGGAGGCAGCACAACTAGCCAAAGCAGAAGGTGCAATAAAGACTATATGATTCAGACAGATATCTACCAAAGAGTGGCGGTGGTACTCACTGTAACTGATTATGGGCACCTTTGGCTCTCTCATGTACTGAGGAAATCAGTTCAACCTTATATATGAGTGCTGCCACCTTTATCTACTCATTTAAAAAGTATTCTTTGTTTGCATACATTGAGTGGGACAATTACAACCTTTTTATTCAAGGAGATATAGCTTCATTTCAGATTTTTAGTTCAGCCGATATTATTTTTAATTGCCATTTGTTGAATCCATTTTCGGTAAAATCTATCCAAGACTTGATGCTCTCAAATTCCCAGTAAATATTAACATTAATCTTTCACACAACTTTCAATCAATTGAACAAGTGAGGAAAATATCCAATAAACACGATGTAGCCCCCAAATAATCATGTATCTTAACCCACAATTTACTGTGTTTTTTTGACAGGAATATTTCATGCAATCCTGTACAGAAAATACAAGCAGATCAGTTTGATTATCTTGTAAAACTCAACTCTCTGTAAGTGCATGTAGTCCTTTTGATAAATCTTTTGTCAGTATTCCACACAGAATTGTAGCTCTGTAAAATGCTCATTGAATATTTTCCAAAACATTTGAATGCATTTCAATGCTTTATAAGTTACTCAGTTTTAGTAAAGAAGGAAGTAATGAAGCTTAGCTAGGAAATTTTGACATGGATATATGCGTGTCCATTAGCTTTATGAAAGACAGTAGGATTGTTACTATAAAAATATAAATATATAGTTGTTGTAGTAAAAAAAGAGTAGATGCTGCAGCTGTCAGACAAATCTATCTCATGCTTGGACCCAGTCGTGTCTGAGGTCCTGCTCCCTTCAGCTTTGTTTTTTTAGAGCATACTTTGTTGTGAAATGTTATGTTGATACAAGATCCAGTGACTCAGTGCCACTAAGTGGAGAGTCTTCCTTGATAGGAAGAAAATCTGTTCCACCGAAGGAAGATTTACTCGTGGAGTTAATTTCTCTTTTCAGTACCTGCAAATTAAAAATTATACATAATTGATACAAAGGTATTTTGATATATTTGAAACATGTATGAAATCAGTCAATTAAAAGGACAGTTTTCTGAGGAAAGTGGTCAATGTTTCTGACATGGTCTGTAAAGTTAATGTTTTAGGTTTTACCTTTATTGTACCATTTTTCAAAAACTCTCAATAAAATATTAATGATAAAAAAGAAAGGACAGTTTTCTAAACTATATAGCATTCTGGTGCAGATCATGTTGGAAATGTATGTGTTTGCAAGGTCTCACAATCCAGTCATTATAGGGTTAACTTGTTTACCTTGTATGCTATTGTTTAGACTGACCTGGAAGGGAAACCTGGCTCAGAGCCAATGGGGAAATAGCCTGGGTGAAATTGACTTGTATTGTAATACAGATTGGTTACTAGTTTCAGGTGGCTTCCTTTCTAGGGGTCAAGAAGAAGTTCTGTTCTAGCCGTGCTTGTATAGAAGTAAGATGTAAGAATATAGCTCTAAGATGTTTGTTATTTTCATAGGTCTCCTGTATACTCTTTACCATTAGAAATATTTTTTTAAACACAAAGAAATCTCTCCTCTCCAATGAAGCAAGATCCATCGATACTCTGACTAATTTAAGTATTTTGACTATTTTTCCAACAGATCAAACCAAAAGCTCTTAAATATGATGCTAAGACAGGAAATTTTCCACCAAAGTTCCAGATACATCCTAGATATTCACTATTTTTATGTGATCAGAATGTTTCTAATGCTTTTTGGAAAGAGGTGGGATTTCCTCTCCCCTCTCTTGCCATG
Organism: Gekko japonicus; assembly: GCF_001447785.1. Lineage (NCBI taxonomy): Eukaryota > Metazoa > Chordata > Lepidosauria > Squamata > Gekkonidae > Gekko > Gekko japonicus. The sequence goes on along the minus strand of NW_015174867.1, from coordinate 443,962 downwards.
CAGCAGCAGATCTAACAAGCAAAGAGCTTCACTGGCCACTGCCTTCTAAACTATCTATATATCTAATACTGAAGTCGCCCCCTGGTGTGCAGATACCTAAATCCGCGCACCGGGGGCAGCTGGGGGGGGAGGGAAAGTTTTGTGCACACGTGGGGCGGGCCCCAGGTGTGCACAAAAATCTAACCCCCCCAAAAAAATATATCGGGGGGATATTTAAATCCCCTGCGCATGCGCAGGAAATGCTCTGCATCCGAACTCGCCGCCACTTTGAAGGGGAGGGAACAGCAGCGAGGCGGCGGAGGGGGAGGGAAAAAGCAGCGAGGCCAGATCAGGGAAGTGGCGCCCGGGCAGAGGAGATGGGGCTCCTTTTGGAGGGGGGGAGGCGAGGCGGCTAAAGGCACGGCAGGGAGGGCCACGCCGCCCCCATCCTCATCCTCATCCTCCCGGATTGGCCACCGCCACTGCCGCTTCTGCTCCTGCTGTCTGTCTGCGAGGCGTCCAGGCGAGGCAGGCAGAGCAGGGCGAGAGGAGGAGCCGCAGCGGCAGCCGC
>NW_015174867.1:405885-443048 GCF_001447785.1 Gekko japonicus | reverse complement strand
TCACAGAGGGCAATTGAAGCATATGAAGATTACAGTGGAAACCTGAACAGAGTTATCTATATATCTAATAGTGAAGGCACCCCCTGTGTGCGGATACTTATTCCCGCAAATCTGGGGCACACAGGGGGCAAGGAGATCTTTCAGTACACTTGGAGCACGCTCCAGTTGTGCAGAAAAATATTACATGCTTTAAAAAGTATACAAGGGATATTTAAATCCCCCCCAAAAGTTACACGACATTCTTTACAGACAGATCCCCAGTAGAACACTCAGGAGCCCAAGGGAGCTGCACAAGCCCTGCAAAGAACGCTGGCGGTTACAGCCACCTGGCAGCAGAAACTGTCTAGAGAAAGAAGAGCCCCCCCCCCTTCATGGTTCTCAATACCACAGAAATCCTGCGTCTCAGGAGTTGTGGGGGGGGAGCAGAAGCAGGGAAATGAAGAAATGCAGACCTGAGGGAGGAGGGGGAGAGAATCTGGGTTGGAGGGAGGACAGGAGAGGCTGGCTTCTGCAATTTCAGAGTGCCCACAGGCTCTGAGACCCCATCTTCTGTCCAGCTGCAGTCCAGGACTGCAGAGCAAGAGCGTCCCCCAGTCCCAGTCCTGTGCCGGCTGCCTGCCTAGCCTTCCTGACAAGCAGTTGCCTGATAAAGTTGCCATTTGCGCTCTCTCTCTCTCTCTCTCTCTCTCTCCCCCCTCCCTCTCCTGTTTCCCCACCTCACACACTCAGCGAGCTTGCCTGCTCTGCCTGCTTTGCTTTGAAGCTGTTCAAATTGTGTCCTGCCCTCCCACGCCTTGCAGGAGAAGCAGGGAGATGGAGAAGCCTGGGCAGTCACTATAAGAACTAGCCCTCCGGTGGGGGGAGGGGGATGTGATGTGAGCAGCCTTTTCTGACTGTGGTGGTGACTTCTGCTGCTCTCCAGAATATCTGAAGCAGCAGACGTGTGTCAGGAAGAGAAAATGTGTGTGTGTGTGAGAGAGAGAGAGAGAGAGAGAGAGACAGAGACAGAGAGTTTTAATATTTAGGCTTGGGGATAGGGTTGCCAATCTCCAGGTGGCACCTGGAGATCTCCAGACAACCAAGATGAGTTCTCCTGGAGAACATGGCTACTTTGGAGGGTGGACTCTGTGGCCTTATGTCCTGCTGAGGTCCCTCCCCTCTCCAAATCCCACCCGCCAAATCTCCAGGTGTTTCCCAACGTGGAGCTGGCAACCCTACCTTGGTGGCAGAGAGAAAGAGAAAGAAGGGGAGGGGGAAAGAAGCAAAAGAGGGAGAATACTACCTCCCTGCATGTTTTTGGGTGCCCCCACTTCTGCAAGCCCCCCTCCTTCCTTCCCCTCTCACTATTATCACACTTAACCTTTTAAATGCCAGGGTGGTAATACCAGCTGCAGTGGTCTCTGATGCACGGGGTTGCTTTGAACATTTTACTGCTGTGCCCGGTAATTCCCACCCCCTGCAGTCTGCGGGAGATGCCCTGTGATGCCCCCTTAATGTCTTCCATATCCCTTGGCCTTATTGGGATATAAAACAAACCACAACACATTATGCAACATTTTGTTGCAGGTCCCCTCTTGTTCTATCTGAAAACTCATTAAGTCAAATTTCTTTTACAACACAAACTTCAGTGTGAATTGGGCAGTGCTGAAAGATCATGCTTGGTGTATTCAGAGGATTTTATGTGACCATTTTTAGTGGGTCCATGTAATAAATATGAAAGATGCATAAATTATGCCATCAAAGAATCTACTTTACATGAAGTTTTTTCAATCACTTTTCTTGTGTATATGACTTCACATACTGATGATACTTAAAACTCTTTTTTTCAATGTTTATAGTAGCCTAGAGGGCATTGAAATTACAACTATCCAGAGAAGAATATTCAGCCCACTTAGAAATCTGTCCCATATGTAAGTATCATATATAAATAGCTATTTTACATCATATATACATCAATATAGCTCATTCTCAGTGTAGTTAAATCTGTGGATACTTAAATCCAGAGCCTGGAGCCATAAACAGACAAGACAGATCTTTCTACAAATCTGAAAAACACTCCAGGCTGGCAAAAAAAAAAAACTGAAATCTTACAAAAAATAGGGTTTTTTAGAAAATAAAAAGAACAGAACTTCATGCACACTGGTTTGATGTTCAACCTCCCTTTTTCTTCTTTCTCAGATATTTTAAAAAATTCCAGTATTGTGGATATGCCCCTCATGTACGCAGCTGTAAACCAAATACTGATGGAATTTCTTCCTTTGAGAACTTGTTGGCCAGTGTCATACAGAGAGTATTTGTCTGGGTTGTGTCTGTGGTCACTTGCTTTGGAAACATCTTTGTCATCTGCACGAGGCCTTACATTCGATCAGAGAACAAACTCCATGCCATGTCAATAGTGTCTCTCTGCTGTGAGTATTCCCCTTACATTAAAGTAGTCCCCTTACATTAAAGTAGTTCCATTACTTGCAGGTCAGAGGAAGGTCCCACCATATGGAACATGAAAATATTTCTATGCAAAGTATTATGGTTTTGAATCAGTCATGTTAGTATAGAAACAGGAAATTATGTGCAGGGTTCCAAATTAGCTAAAAGAGGGAAGACATATTTTGTTTCCAAGGAGCCAGCTTGGTGTAGTGGTTAAGAGCAGCGGACTCTAATCTGGAGAACCGGGTTTGATTCTTCACTCCTCCACATGAAGCCAGCTGGGTGATCTTGGATCAGTCACAGTTTTCTCAGAGGTCTTTCAGCCCCACCTACCTCACAGGGTATCTGTTGTGGGGAGGGGAAGGTAAGGCAATTGTAAGCCACTCTGAGAATCCTTCGGGTAGTGGAATGTGGGGTATAAAAGCCAACTCTTCTTCTTCTAGTAGCATATCTGAGAAATTTTACTACAAAGACTGAGTCATGTTATATCTCTATCTATCTAAGTAATCTAATCTATCTATTTTATCTAATCTATCCATCCATTTATCCATCTGTCTGTCTGTCTATCTATCCATCCATCCATCCATCTATCATCATCATCATCATCTGTCATCTATCTATGCCTCCTATGAACTATTATGTCATTTTCTTTGTAGGTGCAGACTGCCTTATGGGTATATACTTACTTGTAATTGGAGCCTTTGACCTGAAATATCGTGGGGAATACAATAGACATGCTCAGTTATGGATGGACAGTATTCAGTGTCAGCTGGTGGGATCTTTGGCCATTTTGTCCACAGAGGTGTCAGTTTTATTATTAACCTATCTGACTCTGGAAAAATACATCCGCATAGTTTATCCCTTTAGATGCTTGAAGCGAGGAAGGTACAGGACACTTGCCATTCTGTTTCTCATCTGGATTATAGGATTTGTAGTTGCTTTCATTCCACTGAGCAATAAGGACTTTTTCCAAAATTACTATGGCACTAATGGTGTCTGTTTCCCGCTTCACTCTGAGCAATCAGAAAGCACTGGAGGTCAAATCTATTCTGTTGTAATTTTTCTAGGTAAGTACATTCCATATTCACCCTAATTTATAACTGAAAAATAAACTGATTACCTATGTATGGATATTGACTGAGGTGTACCAACACTAAGAAATATCTATAAAGAACCTGTTTCCCAACTAACAAGTTTGGATACTATGTTTGGATATTCAGGATATGCTTTGAATCTCTGTTTCCTGCATAATACGCATAAAGGGATAGCATGGTTTTACTTGTATTTTACTGTGGCCAGGAGGGGTCACGGCCTGCTACCTCCAGACCAGGAGACAGCAAGAAAAGGCTGGAAGAATGGGAGGCATTGATTGGGAAAGGGGCTGAGGACCACTCACAAAGACCAGGTGAAACAACCAGTACAGCTTTGGGCCAGATGTAGCTGGGGACTCACACTGTCGGGAGAGGCTAGTTGACTATAGCTGCTACTACTGGGGGAGAAGTCTTTCCCTTACAGCTGTGGAGGGCTTAGGATGGCATAGAAGAGTGGTATTCAGTCAAGGGGGCAGGTCCAGATGCTGGGGAGAGCCCTAAAAGCAGTGATCCAGGGGACTCTGGTATGGGCAGTGTAGGACAAGAGAGCACAAATGGGCACAGAGGTGAAATAACCTCTTAGAAACAGTGCCTAAGCCAGTGCAGAAACGGTATCCAGGTGTCTGTTGCTGTAAGTAGGGTACTTCTATGTAATTTCTGCAGTTTAACATGTCATATTAAAGGTTATGTTTTGTTTCAGTAGTCTGCTTCGAATCCAGGTTACTTCTATGTAATTTCTGCATTGTTTAACATGTCATATTAATGGTTATGTTTTGTTTCAGTAGTCTGCTTCGTTTCATATTTCTGCAAACCAAATTCTTTTCATTGTTTATTGGATGTGACATCCTGTTGGTTGTATTGTCTTATACTGCATAATCCATCTGAGTCTCAGTGAAAAAGCAGACAATAATGTTAAAAAAGTAAAATAAATACCTGTAACCTGTTTTAATACTGATGCAGGTTTATATTGTGGCCTGAGACAGCAGGCATCTAAATGAAATATCAACATACCTTGTCTTTTGATACAGGTGTTAACTTGATAGCGTTCATCATCATCGTGTTCTCCTATGGAAGCATGTTTTACAGTGTTCATCAAACAGCCATTACTGCTACTGAAATCCGGAATCATGTGAAGAAAGAGATGACCCTTGCCAAACGGTTTTTTTTCATCGTATTTACTGATGCACTGTGTTGGATTCCTATATTTATACTAAAATTGCTTTCCTTACTTCATGTAGAAATTCCAGGTATTGCCTTAATTTCTTTTAATAATTCTGTCACATTCTCCAGTTTTTGGTTGACAACTCTGAGGCTAGAATTTCCTTACCCACCAACAGGAATATGGCTATATTTTATTCTAGAGATGGAATCAGAGAAAAAAGTAATGTTCTTTACTCTACTGTATGTTGGGATATAATTAAGTATATGATCACCAACTCAAGCAAAGTTCTTCTGTTCTAATTAGAAGTGTGATAGGACATGAATGCTCATGTATTTCGACCCTAGGGTTGCCAGGTTGACTTACCTAGCCAGCGAGGGTCTCCCAATGTCCATTCAGCAGACTAGAAGTGAACCCAGACATTTTCAGGCCTGCTTCCAGTTTGGGGCCTGTAATGATTCCATGTTTTGGTGTCCGTGTTCCTTTAAATGTTTAGTTTGACTACAGTACTGTAAGGAGAGTGATAGAGGGAGACGTGTATTTTGATTGGCTGATGACTGTGAGTGTGGGAGATGTTCTGAGAGGATTCTGTGTGTGTGTCTATGAAGCGATTCTGTGATATGAGAGAGACAAGTATGGAAGTGTTTTGAAGAGAGTCTGTGTGACTCTGAGAGTTATGAAGGATTCTGTGTGTGAAGCTTGAAGAGAGAACATAGTCTGTGTGACTATGGAATTCTGAGTCTAATTCTGTGTGGATAAGACCAACAGTTTAGTCTGTGTGACTAAGATAGTTGATTCTATTCAGTGTGAATAAAACAAAGAGACTAGCCTGTGTGGCTACATATATGAGTGTATAAGCCTGTCAGAGTGGAGTTTTAGAGACTGTTTGTGGCACCAAGCTTTGCCAGTTATATTTACAAGTTCCTTTCTTCAGCAACTGTTCAAAATAACCAGAAAGCTATTTTGTTCTTTATTAAATAAATCAGTTTTGTTTTAAACTTATCCAAGAAATCAGTACAGTACTTCCTCAGGGCTACAAAGTCCTCTGAAGTGCCCAGACCCTAGGTCATACTACCAAAAGAGAGAGATTTGGAATTTTTAATTCCTGGTGGCAGCATAAAACTACCAAGTTTATGTACTCAGAGAGTGCTTAAAGATAAAACCGTTTCCCCTTTAAGCAAGGACGTCACAGGGCCTACGTCTGGTTGGGGGGGGGACCACTGGTTTTTGGGCAAAACTCTATGGTATATTTGGCTTCAAAACATAGCTTTGCCAAAAACCAGTGTCACCTCCCCCAACTGGAAGTAGGTCCGAAAAGGTCAGTTGGGGGTGGGATTTCTCCCTGCTGGCCAGCTGGCTGGCGGTGGGCAACAGCCTGGTATAGTGGAGGTTCCTCCACTCCCATCAGGCGGCTGGCAACCCCCCTACTTAACACTGGGCCAATAAGAACCCACATTTATAGACTATGCCTTGTGTTACAGGTTATTGTTGAATAAAATGTTGTTTTTTCTTCTCCCTGCAGGTTCCATAACTTCCTGGGTAGTGATTTTTATATTGCCAATTAACAGCGCCTTGAACCCTCTTCTCTACACACTGACCACTAGGCCTTTCAAGGAAATGATTCATCAAGTTTGGCACAACTACAAGCAAAGGAAATTCTCAGGAAGCAAGAGCAGTAAAAAAATGTATGGGGCATCATTTATTTGGGTAGAAATGTGGCCTGTACAAGAGATCTTACCAGAGTTAACAAAACCTGCTCTTTATACAGACTTTTCAGAAGGATCGATTACTCACACATACATCAACAGTGAATCCATACACATGAAATGAATGCATGTGTTTTGCTTTGACCTATTTGCACATTCAGCATCATTGTCCTTGAGTTATTGCCACTTACAAAGTGAAGCAACATCCTCCCCCCCCCATTCAAAATGTGGCAACTCTTAAGCATAACAAAATACAACATTGACTTACCACTGGATACATCTATGAAAAAAGGGAGTATTGGCCATAAAAGCTGGGGAGGGGGTTAAATATGACAGTTTATTATTATTTGAGGGTGAGGGGAAATCAAAGTATTCACACCTGCCCAAAAACTGTTTTGCATTTTGACAAATTTTTAATTTGCGAGGTTTATGATAACGGAAAATTAGGGTGTATTCCTAAATCTTTGGCAGTATTTTTCTGAAATGTTTGTCTTTGTGACTGAAATACAGACAAGCTGAAAGGACCGATTACTGAATGTTTACAAACAGAACAGCGTTGTTTCAATGGACTGCAAACAAAATATCTAGTCATGCAGCACTGTGAATGGGACGTAAAGGGCTGGCAGAAAGGCTTTGTGGTCCCTGGTTCCCACCTTTATCTGCAGCACCATAGCACACATTGTTCTAGACTCTAGAGGGTCCCCCAACTCTCCAGAGCAGCTTTTTGGGTACAGTAGGGGCTACAGGAGAGAGGAAAAACTGGGAAATCCAATAAGCACAACTCCTGTCATATTTCTTTGTATACAACCTGGTGTTTTTATATGAAAAAAACCAGTAATGTTCTATTTGACTTTACAGTTGCAGCATGAAGAACCATATCAACATAGCAACCTGATGATCAATGTTTTTTTTTAAATTTAAGAAAGGTTTTATAAATGACTGAACTTGACTTAATGGAAAGTGGTGTGACTTGCACTTTAATGTTTACAGATTTCTGCAATATCCTGAACTCCAGGCTATAAAAAGAACCGTTACCCAGTAGTCAGTGTCTACTAGTATGTTGTATAGCCTGAGAAACCATCATATAATAATGCCTTCCTTTTAAAAAAATAATCTGACAGATCAACAGTTTGATGATTAAACTGAATTGACTATTGACCTATGCTTCACTCTTTCAAAATCATCCATCTCTGCAGGAAGCTATAGGGTTATCTTTAGAAGATCAAACCACAAAGTGGATTGCAGTGCAATCTGAAACAGAATTATGTCAAAATCCACTGTAGTGAACTGGCTAAGAGGTGTAATTCTGTTTAGCATTGCTCTGTTAGTGTATTTACAGTGCAACTCTAAAGTTATAACTGACTTCAATGGATATAGAAGGGTGTAACTCTGTACAGGATTGCACTGTTAAAACACTTGCAGGTGGCAGAGCAAAAACAAAGCTGTTTTGCTTTCATTCAACTTGTTTTTCAAATTCTATTTTCTTTTAATTTTACCTGATTCATGGAAAACATAAGTGCATTTACAACAACGTTTGAGTCCAGTGGCACCTTTAAGACCAACAAAGTTTTATTCGGTATGAGCTTTCATGTGCACGTGCACACACTTCCTCAGCTACACTGAAATGGAAGTTAATAGTCCATACATATAGGCAGAGGGTGAATAGCAAACTAACATACAACATAATGAAGATTTTTTAACAGGTGCATTAAGTGCATTTAATTATTCATACATGAATTCCTTTTGAGCACTTGTGAACTGTAAGTACATGATATAGCTTACAATGCAGACTATCCAAGAATAAAATGATAGTGTAATGCCTTTACTTCCAACTGGAAATGAACATTACCATATTTAGATACAATGTGAGTAATTGTGGACATTTCCTGAAAGTCTGGTAAGATGATAGGATGGAATTGAATAATGTCATGTTTAATAAAAGGAAAATCTTCATTTAGTGCATGATACTCATACAGCACTTTGAAAAATGCACCCTCATTAGCAAGGGTATCTGTTCCTTCCTCACAGAAGAATAAGTGCACAAAGTACATACAGATAACAGGCTCAGTTACTGAAACTCTGAAAGGCATGCCATTTTTAATATTACAAAAGCTGTAGTGTATCTAATAGGTTTTTATTTATTCCGCAAATTGCAAAACACCAATGAATTAAACCTACTGATATTGCTTATCCACTTCAATGTATCCAGCTGCTTGGTTGATGAAGAACAGTACTTGTAAACCCAGTGAGGCAATACTAGCCTTCCAACAGAATTCTGAATCCAGAGCTCTATTATTTTCAAACAAACCTTGGCATCTATTGGAAAACTTCAGAAAAACCCCATTCAAGACGCTCTGCAGTCAGTATCCGAAAATCAGCCAGCAACATTGACTACTTAATTTGAAATGCTCCAGAAAGGACACTCTATCTGCCATTCCTGACTTGTACATTTGCACATTTATATTGGACAAAATGTTAGAAGAAGGATTGGATTTATATCCCGCCCTTCACTACCCAAAGGTGTCTCAGAGCGGCTTACAAACTCCTTTCCCTTCCCCTCCCCACAACAGACACCCTGTGAGGTGGGTGGGGCTGAGAGAACTCTGACACAAACTGCTCTTTTTCAAGGACAGCTGTGCCAGAGCTTGTGACTGACCCAAGGTCACATCAGCAGGTGCAAGCGGAGGAGTGGGGAATCAAACCTGGTTCTCCCAGATTAGAGTCCACACACTTAACCACTGCACCAAACTGGCTCTCGATGTAACTTACAGCGCACTCCTAAAACAAGTTACACTTTGATGCCAATAGACCTTGATGGATATTACTCTGTGGAACATTGCAATGTTAGTGCAAAAAAGAGACCAAGCATGGCTTTTCTCCTGAAAATTGAATGTTTCTTTAGGTAGATGGTATAATAAAATCGACATGTCAGTTACGCAAAACCAGTAAAGTTTCAAGTTCCGGTTTGTTCACCACATGCTGTCCAGTGAAACTCCATACTAATTAAATCAGATCATTAGGCTTCCCAGGATTTTATAAAAAATGTATTCCTTGAAACCCCCCTCCAGAAACAAGTTATCTTCAGCTGCAGACCACGTGCGTCCACAGAGAGCAAAATGAGACATAATTTTCATTCAGTTTTCCAATGTATAACTCTTGAGCACTGTTGGATGTGTTTGCAGAACAATTGCATCTGCTAATTTATTTATTTAGACAGGGAACCCGGTTCCTGTGTTATTTTAAATTTGTTTGCTTGGCTGATACTGTCCACCTGCCAGTTTGGAATATCTACTTGTATGTGTGTGTGTTATTTGCTTTGCTGCTCATCTTCATTTTTCGTGACTGGTTAGGTCAGGGGTGTCGAACTCATTTCTTATGAGTTTTCATGACTGGTTAGGTCAGGGGTGTTGAACTCATTTCTTATGAGGGCCAGATCTGACATAAATGAGACCTTGTTGGGCCGAGCCATGCATGTCATAAAATGTAATGCCAGGTAGCAGAGACATAAACTTTTTAAAGGACACAAACACAAAGGGTTTTTTTTTAGTTAAAATAAAAACATGCTTAAAACATTAGGACTCTTGCAATATTTTGTTCATTCAACAGTGTGTGATAACTGACACCTCTTGCTCTGAGTTATTGCATCAAAATGTCTGTGCTGTTTCAATCTTGAGTATGCTGTTCAGGCGTGTATCTGTAAACGCAAACCTACGATGATGCAGCAGCAGCAGAACTGGAAGAAGCAGCAGAAGCCAGCCGGTTCCACTGCGGGCCTGACAGAAGACCTCCAGAGGCCTGATTCGGCCCCTGGGGCTGCATGTTTGACACCCCTGGGTTAGGTTGTTGCAATTTCCCCCCTTTATTTGTGTCCTTGTTTTAATTCACATCCATTTTACTTGTCGTGCATGGAGTCTGGAGCTGCGACTAAAACGTCATCGAAGAACGGCTGGACTCCCGGGATCCCTTTAAGGAGACAATCCATCAGATTTTGGAAAATCCCCAGCGCCACATTGCAGGCGCCAGACCTTGAAAGCCCTCCTGTGAGTTACTATAGTTTGAGCCTTGGCTGAGACATCATCGACCGGCAGCTGCTGATATGCCTGGGCCAAATCCAGCTTGCCGAACACCCTTGCTCCCGCCAAGGACGCCAAGACTTGGCTGACCACCGGTACCGGGTATGCATGGTTTTGAAGTGCCTTAATAATAGTGCACTTATAGTCCGCACAAATGTGAATGTCCCCGTTCAACCTTAACGAGGTGACGATGGGTGTTTCCCAGCCGGCGGGTGGCACTGGTCTAACACCCCCTGCTCAAACAGGTGGTCCAGTTTGGCTTCTATCTTGGGCCGCAGTGCTAACAGGGGCCGCCTGGCCTTCATCCAGATCGGCCGCACCGCAGGGTCAAGGTCCAGGGAGACTGGGGGCCCGGAGTATTGGCCCAGTGTGCCGTCAAACACCTCCAGGAACTCCCCGCAGACCGTGTTAAAGTCCTGCGGTTGTACAGAGTGGACGCCCATCACCGCAAAACCCAGGGGCTCAAACCACGCAAGTCCCAACAGGCTAGTGAGCTTCCCTTCCACCACCACCAATTCTAAAGGGCCGTCAAAGTCTCTGAATTGGACCTTGAACCTGCCCCAGCCCTTGATAGCCACAGGTTTTTTTTTTAAGTCCCACAGAGACAAACCCCGTGGCTTTTCCAGGAGTGGTCCCCCCCAAGGGCAGAGTCTCTGTAGAGTCTCCGCCGAGATAATGGAAAAGAAGAAGCCTGTGTCTAGTTCCATGCGACGGGGGACCCCCTCGATTAATACCGTGACATGCATCTTATTCGGGGCATCAGGGGGCCAATTCAGTACCTGGTGCTGGTTGATGGACAACGTGTGCAGATCCAGGTCCTCCTGGTGAGTGGACATTGCTGTCCGATTTCCACGGGATCGGCAGGCGTGGGCGATGTGGCCCTGTTTTTCACACGATCGGCAGACGGTGTCCTGGAAGTGGCACATTTTGCGCTCGTGTGGGTCCTCGCAGCTGGCACAGGACGCTTGGAATGTTTGTGTTCGTCGCGGAGTGGTGGCCCCGGCCTGGAGTTGGGTCTTCCAGTGGCTGGGTTGGCAAACCTGTAGGGCCTCATCTTCATCCGAGTTGTAGGACACTGCAGCGGGTAGCACGTGGTGCGATGCCGATGGCGGCCAGTCCCGGTGTGAGCCCTCATACGCAGTGGCCATCTGGAGGGCTCCCTCTATCTTGAGGTCGGTGGTGCCTACCAGTTTGCGCCGGAGTTTCGTGTCCCACAGACCCCAAACAAATTGCGTCAGGACGTTCTCCTCCACCTTCGTGTACCCACAATCCATTGTGTGTTGTCGGAGGCCGGCCATGAAGGCAGCGGCCGTCTCGCTGGGCTGTTGGAGGCACGCCTGGAAGTCCATGCGCTTGGCCATCGTTGTGGGTTTTGGTGCATAGTACTTCATCAAGGCCACAACGATCTCATCATATGTGTTGTCCAGGAGCATCTTGGGCGCCAGGAGGCTTTTGGCAAGGTGAATGGTGGCCACCCCATATGTGCTGAGGAGCATCGCCCATTTCTTGCTGGCATCGGTGACCTTGTGGTAGGTGAAGTAGCAGGATAACTGGTCTACCCACAATTCCCAGAACTCGGGGTGTGTGGGGTCAAAGACCTCGAGGTGTCCTGGAGCAGCAGTAGGCCTGCCAAATCTCGGCAGGGGATCTGCATGTCTTTGCAGAATCCTTGCCACGGGACGGCGAGAAGCGTTGCACCGCTTTCACCAGGACATGACGCTATGCGTCGCTCTGGCAACGGGGCTGTTTGGAGCCCTGTTGCCAGAGCGACGTGTAGCGTCAGACGGCGGGTGCAATGCGTCTTGCTGTCCCCGTGGCAAGGATTCTGTGAAAACTTACGATCCCCCGCCACGACTTGGCAACCCTAAGCAACAGCCATGACTTGTAAACAAAGCGAGGTGCAAGTTGCAGTGCCGGGAGCCATGCCAGGCGCAGTGGCTTCCACAGGATCCATGCTCTGCACTGTAGAGTGATTACAGCTCATACTTTATTTATGTAAACCAGGAAGACCAGTCCTTCAGGGTTACTGGGAAACAATTAGGCATACAGAGGGAAATGAAAGCCCCCTCAGAGCCTTTACGTCATGTGTAAAACAACCACCGAGACAGCAACCCATACAGATAAATTCACGCTAGTAAAGCACGAGAGATTCCGATCTGCCGCCTTAACGACTGACCGCCACTCACTCCGGTCCAACCGCGGCCCCCTTGCTATTGGCTGCCTGGCCGTACCTACGTGCAACGCATCGACACACCTGCCTGGCGTATGGAACCGCCCCTCAAAGGGAGCCTCCTTCCAATTCAACCAATCGCCCCTCGGGTGCGAGTCGAAGTTTCCAATTAGAATAAAGGGATAAGAACACGAGTCCAGAAGTGCCTTAAAGAAAACTTCGTGGCAGGGTGTGAGCTTTCTGCACTAACACAGCTAACCCAAATCTACTTTCAAATAGGAGCTAGCCTCAGGCCAGGGGGGTACTTCTGAACTGACATTCACGGTTGTAGATTTAGCGTCCTTCTTCTACTCTTCCCTTGGCAAGTTCAGCTCTGATTAGACTTGGAAAAAGGAACACACAACCTGAGCTTTCGTTACAAACTAGAAGCCGACATGAACCCTGAGAATGCCTCTTGTAATAAGAGGAGAGCAATAGTTTTGTTTTTTTAATAAAAAAAAAAACCGTTTATGGACTCTCCACGCTACATTGTTTTGGTAACCTTGGTGAAAATCGTATACTCTGACATTTTTCGTTACAAACTAGAAGCCGACATGAACACTGAGAATGCCTCTTGTACGAAGAGGAGAGCAATAGTTTAAAAAAAAAAAGTTTATGGCTTCTCCACGCTACATCGTTTTGGTAACCATGGTGAAAATCGTATACTCTGACATGGACAAGTAGAGGGGAAATCAGGTTCAATTTTAGACGGAAGCGCTCATCAGGATTTACCATAGTATACGGCTCGCCCTCTCTCGGACTCGACCTCGACGCAGGCAAACTATTCCTCCCAGCATGCTCTTCGCCCCATACGTCGCCGTACCTAACGAGTAAAGCTGCGCGTGCCGAAGCCCTTAGCCGAGAGCATGATGGGAACTGTAGTTTTTACGAGGTTTCATTCCCCCCTAGGCACACCCCATTTCCCAGCGGGACTGGAGAGCCGTCATAACTCCGAACGTGAAGTTTGTGGGCGGGAGTGAGTTTGCTGCTGGTTGGGAAGTGGAAGAATATGGAGCCCTCCGTGTGAACAGCCAGGGGGCAAAGGAAAGGGAGCTGCGCACGCGCGTGACTGACCAAGCAGGCCCCCTTCAGCGAGTAAGGGAGACCCTCCTCAGCCTTGTGCCTTCTTGACACTCCGCTTTTTGTGCCCGAGAGCGATGCTGTTCCCTGCCTGCCAAGTTTCCCGTCAAGGTAAATTCTGCGTTGCGAACCAGCTGCGATAGCCAAAGTCCCCTTGGAAGAAGATCGGAGAAAGGGGTCTGTCTCCCTTCCATGCCCCCTTTACTAACTTGCCTGCAGGTGGTTCGTCTGGCTCCCACTCTTGAACCCCCGGCGGCTGGTGGTCCCTCAGCTTGAGCCTGGCCTTTCTTAGTGGACCACATCTAGGTGCATTGCAACTCTAAAGGTGTTAGCTCCGCAGTAAGCCTCGCTGAGTTGGATGGGGCTTTCTCCCGGCTGTGTTCTGGATAGTAGTAACCGAGAGACTCTGCAGTGTACAACAGGGAGTGTCAAAAACAGCTCTGTTGTCTGAGCAAAACCCTCCCTGTGGATCCAGGAAGACTTGTCATGATTTGGTTTGGACTAGGAAGAATGGAGGGGGGCTCTGACCTTAGGCCATGCAAACAAAGTTCAAATGTTTGAAGATGTCAGTGAAGGAAATGGAAATAAAATTCTTCCTCAATCAGAGAATAGACTTGGGATGGACTGAATACCAGCCCCATGGGCATTTCTTTCCTTCATGCTGATGCATGTTGAAGGTTTCCTCTTCTAGACTCTTCTCCCTCTGCTGGTGAGAAGTAAAATTAGGGCAAAGGTTGTTGGCTTGGGAGATCTCTTACAAAACAGATTTGTTTGAACAACCATCAGTATATTTGTGGCATGGAGGCCAGAGGCCTGCATCTCTATAGGTTATAATAACAGCATACTTGTGACAATACTACCTGTGTAATAATAGCATACCTGTGTCAACAAAGAATAATCTTTTAATATATAATAAAAATTAAGAGAGATGGATTCAAAAATGCCAAATAGAAGGGAGATCTTGTTCTAGCTGGGCCGATACAGTCTATGGCTGCGGTCACACACACTAAATAATCCACTTTCAATCCAATTTCAATGCACTTTCCAACTGCATTTTTACTGTGTGAAGTGGCAAAATCCAATTTGAAAGTGGATTATTTAGTGTGTGTGATCACAGCCTATGTCTCTTACTATCTTTCATCCACACAATGGCCAGAAAATTAGGCTGTGGCTTAAGGCAGTGTTTCAGTGGCTTGGGAGCCACATATGGCTTTTTAATATGCCTCCTGTGGCTCTTCTGAGCATCTGCACCATGTTTCAGGAAAGTGGGCAAGGCCCTTGATCAGTAGGGCTTGTGGTTTCAAGGTAGTTTCAGCTGCTGGCAGAGCAGGTTAGCTGAGAGCCTCCCTGTAAGTGCAGACCTCATGGTAGGAATGGAAGTTACTATGGCTCTCAGTTGATGATAATTGTGAATGTGGCTTCTACAAGTCATGAAGTAACACTGGCTTTAAGGAGCAATTCAACTAGTGAGTGGCTACAGACTGTGAATAGGAAATAACCAGCAACAGTCCAAGCACATATAGCATGGCATATTTGTTTACTTACTTACTATACAAACTGCATTTCAACCATAACAACTTCCATGCAACAAAATTAAATTACAACAGTTATTAATTTATAACCGCATAATAAATGTGTGTGGTGAGAGCAGATGTGTGCAGTTCTCGGTTCCTTGCGTGCCAGATGGTGGTAGTGGTGGTAGTGGTGGTGATCAGTCTTTCTTTCCAGCCCGTTAAATATTCTGGAACGAACACTAAAGGAAAAGAAAACTACCTTCAGTAACCCAGTCTCCAGGGCCAATTTTTATGCAGTAAAGATAGCTGGACTCTTGTACCCATGTAGTACTTAATACACCATTCTGGCTCCCGAGCCAACATGGTGTAGTGGATAGAATATCAAACTAAGACTTGAGAGACCCACATTCAAATCCCCGCTCAACTATAAAGCTTGCTGGGTGGCCTTTGACTAGTCACTTTCTCTTTGCATAACATACCTCTCAGGGTGGTGGTTAGAATAAAATGGAGGAGGGGAGAATGATGATGTAAACTGCTTTGGGTCCCCATTAGGGAGAAAAGTGGGATACAGATATCTAAATAAATAAATACAATAATATGTTGTAGCAATGCTGGACATTCTGAAGATATAGAGCAGCTTGACTTTATTTTCTGTGTTTGTTGCCTAGAGATCAATTATGACGTAGAACCCATTGATAGTATTATGACAGGGAGACAGGTCAGTTTTTTTTAAAAAAATCAAATGTTGATTAGCCATGTACTGCTTGGCAGTGGTTAATAGTCAAGAGGTCTAACTTTATCATCATGATGTCATCGAACAACAATTACATGAATTGCTGTGTAGCATTCAATGGATACAAATGCATACATTCCTCATTTTAGGAGCAGGTGTTCCCTGCTTGCAGTTCTCCAGAGATCTTCCAACTATTCTCTTCCCAATCCAGTTACATGATATTGCTTCTTCTCTGGGGCTTGTATGGAAACCTCTGCACAGGACCCAGGAAGCCAACATGAAGAAAATACAAAGTCTGAGTCCAGTGGCACCTCAGAGGTCTTAAAGGTGCCACTGAACTCGAACTTTGTCCTGCTGCTTCGGACCAACACAGCTACCTACCTGAATCTGTGAAGAAAATATATACAAGTGGTTGCCAAACTAGGAAAGTTCTGGGGCTTCCATTTGGCAAGCGTGGTCAAAACTGTACTGTTTGGGTTAATGGCAAGGAATTAAAAAATATAAAGAGAGAAAATCATCTGAGCAAGCTGTGTTTGCTGTTAGTGTGCATGTGTAATGAAGCATGCATATAACATCTCTTAGAGTGACAGCATTTATAACATGCAAATGCTTGAGCTATGAAAGATTTGCGCTTCTCTACTTAATAAGAGAATGTGTGTCTTTGACTAGTTTGTGTGTTGTTCTCCTAAATGCTATGAAGATAAATGAGACCGGAGTAAAGAATGACTTCTCTCAGTTGAATGACTGTCTGGCACTGCCCATAGTGACCAGGTCTGCTTGTAGTACAGGTTCTGCAGACCATCTTAGTCCTAGGTGTGCAAGTTTAGAGTGGCACAGGCACCTTTGGACAGATGAACAGTTAGATTCGAGCCCAGTAGCACCTTAGAGACCAACAAGAGTTTCAGGGTGTAAGCTTTCGAGAGTCAAAGCTCCCTTCGTCGGAGCTTTCCCTTCGTCAGAGACTCTCAATGAACAGAGCTTTGACTCTCAAAGGCTTACACCCTGAAACTCTTGTTGGTCTCTAAGGTGCTACTGGACTCAAATCTAACTCTTATGCTGCAGACCAACACGGCTACCTTCTGAAACTATCAGGACAGGTGAGAATGTGATCCCTTCAAAAAGTACTCAGGGGCCCTAAATCCTGAGGTTCTTTTCTGCGAACCTCACAGTAGAATCCTGAGCACAGTCGCACTGTTCTAAGTCCATTGATGTCAATGAGTGTAAGGGGTGTGTGACTCCGTAGGATTGCACTGTTATTTACTCATGGGAGGAGTGCTGCCCATTCTCAGAAGTACCTAGCAATAGATGTACCTATAGAAGCAACAGAAGTACGTGGCAGTAGTAATAGATTGTTGTAAAGAGGTGTGGTCTGTGTTTGATCTGGAATGTGCTTGTTCAGCTTCTAGGAGGAGGGACTGGATCCTGCAATCAATCAGCACAGTCCTTTTGTTCCTTTTTGTTAAAAATGAATGCTTTAAATACTGGACATCAATTGGCCAAGGGTTGCGGTGGGCTTTGCTGAGATGTTCTTAGCTTTTTAGATCATCTCATAGATGCAGCATTACATGCCTGATGAGAGACAAGAAAAATACTTGGGACTGATATGGAGCCAGTGTTAATGCTCCGTTTTCACTAAGACTTCAAATATTAACTGTGTGTCATTCGTGTAATCTTTGCATTGTGCATATAGATTTTCTAATACAGCAACAGGATTCTCTTGCCCTCACTGTCAAAGCTACTGAGCTAAAGTAAAAGTGTTCATAACACATTGTTTCCATCCAACAGCGTGTCGTTGCCTAAATGCTTTGAAATCCACAAAAAAAGATTGCCTCCTGCCTCTATGTGCAACAAGATGGGCTTCTTCTTCCACTGTGCCTCGCATCACCACCCACTATACCATTCACACTCGTGATAAAGACAAACGATGGGAAGGTACGTAGTTAACAAATATTTAAATATAGAGCATCGGTAGAATAGCCAGTCTTGTGAACAGTTGCTTGTCCGTTCACAGTAGTGACTGAAGGTAAAGGTTCCCTTGCTCGAAAGCCAGTCGAATCCGACTCTAGGGTTGCGGTGCTCATCTCCGTTTCAAAGCCGAAGAACCAGCGCTGTCCGAAGACGTTTCCGTGGTCATGTGGCTGGCATGACTAACCACCAAGGCGCACGGAACGCTGTTACCTTCCCACCGAAGTGGTACCTATTTATCTACTTGCAATTTCTTGCTTTCGAACTGCTAGGTTGGCAGGAGCTGGAACTAGAGACGGGAGCTCACTCCGTCATGCGGCACCCGGGTCTCGAACTGCTGACCTACTGACCTTCCACAGCCTGCAGTTCAGCGTCTTAACCACTTGAGCCACCACTGAAAGTCAGGTGCAAAAAGGCTGGGCAGTAGAGCTGTGTTTCTATTTTGAAGGCTGCTAACATAATTATATATGAGCAGATAGACTAGCTATATTTTTGGAGGGTGGAGCTGTGCAGATATACATCTGTTACAGACTATGCCAGTGTGGTTCTGAATTGTAAAAATAAATCTGTGAGAAAGAAAATGTTTCTGGATTGACTATGCATTATTGGACACCTTGTTAATGAATGTTGGTAGCCTTAAGAGCTGTGTCTGAACCTATAGCCTTGATCCCAAAATGTGTTTTTAATAATACAAATCAGGCTTATTTTCATATCAGTAAGAACCAAAAGAAAGATGTCTTGGATCCCTTAAAGTATTTCCATGGGCCGAAGGATATGAGCTTATAGAGCACAGCTTTCTCACCTCCACCCTCCTGTTTCAGCTTGAAGTGCTCCCCAGTCCTGTTCTTGGGAATCCCCTAGGATTGAGATGGGGTGTGTGTGTGTTTCAGGCAGTCACAGGAGCGGGGAGGTGAGAAAGTTGAGCTCCATGAGTTAATATCCTTCTCTCTGCAGAAGTATTTCAGGGAAATAAAGCCAAAATTTGGAGATTGCTTTGATTAACTGGTACACATGCCCTTTCTGTCCAAGGTGTTGGACGGGCTATTTATGCCTGTTTTGTGCCACGCAGTGCAGTCCTCACCAGAGTTATGGTCTTCTAAACTTATTGCCTTCAGTAGTCTTAGAAGGGTGTAACTTTGCTTAGGGTTAGATTGTGTGTCCTAACTACCATGTCACTTCACTAACTGAAGAAATGATAGTAAGTGATCCCTAAAGGGCTCAGAGTTAAAAAGCACTTCATTCTACATTCACCTTGTCTTGGATTGTCACAGTATTATTTGCCCTCTTAGGCCTTCAGATCAGACTTCAAGGAGGGAAGATTATTGATTTCGATAGCAGTTGTTCATCCCACACATAATTTCTTCTTACTGTTCTGCTAAAGGTGTGAGTATGGAAAGATTTGCTGAAGAAGCAGATGTTGTTATAGTTGGAGCGGGCCCTGCAGGGCTCTCCGCAGCTATTCGACTCAAACAATTAGCTAGTGAACATGGCAAAGAAATCCGTGTGTGCCTGGTGGAGAAAGCAGCTCAGCTTGGTGGACATATACTTTCTGGGGCTTGCCTGGAACCACGTGCCTTGGAGGAACTTTTCCCAGACTGGAAAGAGCGAGGGGTGAGATTACTCAATTGTTATGCTTCCTCTCTAACTCAGCTTTATTCGTCTGTCGCCTGACCAGTAGCCTTTGCAACTAGTGAGAATGCTAATGATTTGACAGTTAATTACTGAATTAATTATATATCTATTTCATCTGAAAGCTATTGAATTCAAAGTAACAAATATTTAAATATAGAGCATTGGTAGAATAACAAATAATAGAAAATATAGGGCTTTGACAAACCTCTCTCTCAGATCTTTCAGTGGTAAAGCCCTTGTAGTGTACTCAAGTAAGGCCCTTCTGGAAACTCATGCTGCCGTGTGTGTGTGTGTATATAAATAATTTTGAAAAAAACAAAGAAACAGTATAAAGGAAATACATAAAGGGGAAAAAAGGGTTACCTAATACGATTATATATTAAAGATGTAAAAGACAGAAAATATTTCTCCCCAATGCCCCATTTGTTACATTGAAAAATGTTTAGGACTCTTGTCTGTAACATACAGTGATATTTACTTCTGTTGGGGTACATTTATATTCATCATTTTACATTTCAAACTTTGTAAGTAGTCTATTTTGTATCTACATTATTAGTTTCGTCACTGCTACGTACTCAGTATTACATGTTTTCACCTCTTCTGCATACTCGCTATTACTTTTAACAAGTAGGCAATATAGCAAAAATACAGATGTAAAATCTATTATATATTTTATAATACAAAAATTTAAAAAGATGTTTCTCCCCAGTCTGCTTCCTTCTGCACATATATATTCAGGATGTTACATTTAAAACTAATTCATATTGTTCTTGTTCTTCATTACCATACATTTGTATACAATATTTTAAACTGCTTCTCATTCTAAATTTGTCTCCTGCCTGCATAGTAAACACTCCATCTCTCCTCAGATTTCATAACTGATCTGTTTCTCATATTAGTTGTTAATTTTGCCATAACTGCATATTCTGCAAGTTTATTTTCCCATTCTTCGGATCGCAGACTAAATACTCTTTTTGTTTTCTAATCAACTGTTTGAATTCAGTCACATCTCTTAGAGCTAAACCTTCAGCACTGAAGGTTTCTGGTGTAAACTTTGTGATCGGGATGTCTTTTAAATGTTATCTAAGTCCTTCTGAAACAGACTTCTTTTTATATACTCCTGAAAGAGCACTGATAAATTGTTCTTGTATTTCTTTTTCTGCATATGTAATTTGACCTTTCTTTACACCTGTTGTTATACTTTTTCTTTCTCCTTCCTAAGACAGTACACCAAGTATCTGCTGGGTTTGTTTGCGTATTCAAAATGCCTTTGTTTTAGAAATTTTAATTTTTTTCTATACCTCTTCTACTTCTAATGTGTCTAATTCGTTTTCTAATTGTCTTATTTCTTCTAATGTGTCTTTATTAAGATTGTTTCATGCTCTTGTTCCAGTCGCTTTTTTCTACTATTATCTTTGTTCTAATTTTTCTCATTTCTTTTTGGCAGCAGCAGCTGCTAGTAAAATTCCTCTGATAACAACTTTGCTTGCTTCCCAGATTGTAGACAATGACATTCATTCTGTATTACTTATTTTAAAGAATTCTTCCAGATCTTTTTTGCACTTGCTTATTACATCTTCTTGTAGTAAAAGAGTGTCATTCAGTCTCCATCTTCCTCTTGATTTTCTATTCCATCGCCAGACTATTTCTATGTGATTATGATCTACAAATATCTTTGGTTGAATTTCTGCTTTGTCTAGATTTATAGTCAAGTTATCCAGCACATATTTATTCTTGGATACATTTTATGTCTTTCTGAGAATAAGGTAAAATCTCTACTCTTTGGGTGCTTGATCATCCAGACATCCTCTAATTTCAGCATTTCTAAATATTGGAATACATTTTGGGGTAATTTTCCAGATTTAATATTTCTTGATCTGTCCTTTTTTGGATCTAGTACTCCATTCATGTCTCTGAAGATCTTTATATCCTCTTCTTGAAATGCTAGTAAAATTTGGAAGAAATTCCCCCCAAAATTAACTTTATCATCAATTGGTGCAAATATTGTTGCTATCATGCATACCTTGCCTTCTGGGAGTCTCATTTTTAAGATAAAGTATCTCCCATCTGGGCCTCTTAATTCTTCTAATACATCTAATTGTGGGTTGTTTATATAAATAGCTACTCCACACTTCTGTCTGTCTGTCTGTCTATCTATTTATTTTTATTTATTTATTTATATTTATTTATTAAATTTCTACCCTGCCATCCCGCCGAAGTGGCTCAGGGCGGCTTACAAGCAAGTTAAAACCAACAATTACAAAATATAAAATACAGTTCCATAAAATCCCAACGAATACATCCTATTATAAATTGCTAGTATGACACCACCGGCGTAATCAGTTCTTATTGGAACGCCTGGCAAAACAGTTCCATTTTATTGGCTCTACGGAACTGCTGGAGGTCCCGTAGAGCTCTAATCTCATGAGGGAGCTCGTTCCACAGCGTTGGCGCCACCAGGGAGAACGCCCTGGTCCTAGTTACTGCTAACCTGGCGTCCCTAGGCTCGGGGGGGCCCAGACAGTTTTGCGCTCCTGATTGCAGTGCTCTTGGGGGAACATATGGGGAAAGGCGGTCCCTCAGGTAGGCAGGCCCCAGACCATTTAGGGTTTTAAAGGTCAAAACCAGCACCTTGAAGCGAATCCGGAATGCTATTGGAAGCCAGTGCAATGACTTCAGCACAGGCTGGATGTGCTCCCACCTGGGGAGGCCCATCAGTAGCCTGGCTGCCACATTTTGCACCAGCTGCAGCTTCCGGAGTTGCCCCAAGGGCAGCCCCATGTAGAGAGCATTGCAGTAGTCTAACCTCAAGGTGACCATAGCATGGATCACTGACCCCAGATCATTGCGTTCGAGGAAGGGGATCAACTGCCTAATCAGCCGAAGATGGTAGAAGGCTGCCTTGGCAGTGGCTGCTACCTGGGCCTCCATTGTCAGGGAAACATCCAGAAGCACTCCCAAACTCCTGACCCTCGGCGCTGGCACCAATGGCACCCCACCGAAGGCCAGAAGTGAGGGCCCTAACCCCGGACCGCTCCGATTTAGGCAAAGGACCTCCGTCTTCGTTGGATTCAATTTCAGCCAAATCAGCCTAAGCCATCCCGCCACGTCCTGCAATGCCCAGTCCAGATCTCCCAGGGTAGAGTCAGACTGACCACCCAACAACAGATAGAGCTGGGTGTCATCTGCATATTGATGACACCCAAGCCTATGCCTCCAGGCAATCTCGGCAAGGGGGCGCATATAGAGGTTAAATAACATTGGGGAGAACACTGCTCCTTGGGGCACTCCACAAACCAGTGGGTGCCTTCGGGACTGCTGCTCACCAAGTGCCACCCTTATCTATCTAGTACTACTCATACGGTTATCACCTTAAGCAGAAATCAGAACCAATGAAAATATTTTAGAAGACCTTACTCAATATTATTTCTCTTATATTTGATTATTGCGGCTATGAATTTTGCCACTGAGAGGGTGACACGATCATTGGTATCCGATAGTAGCCATGACACCTGGGCTTGCACATTTAGCAGTTCCATATCTTTAAGTAAAGGGGTGACTAAATTAGCCCTCAACTCATAGAATATAGGGCACTCCATAATCATATGTTCAATGGTTTTGATTGTATGATATGAGCATCTGCATGTTCTATTAGAGTATGATACTTATATTTACTCTCCAAAACTGCTGAGTGAAGAACGTTCAGTCTTGCCAAAGTAAAAGCTCTTCTTAGTTTTGGGACTGTCAGTTGATAAAAATATTTCAGGCAGTTGCATCAGGAGGGCAATTCCCAAATGAAGTGTTGACCATACCCTGCGCGCCCTAATAGACATACTTGTAACATCCAATTTCCTTACAGATTTTTAATTTGTCTTCTAATGTCTTTAGTTTCTGTATTTTTAATCATATCATTTGTTATTCCTAGGCACACTTTTTGTTTGGAGCTGAAGCAAGATATACTTTACCTAATGTTTCTTCTTTATATGGGTTTCTTGTAGGCATAGGTTATCTGCGTTTTGCTATTTAAGTTGATTAAAAGTTTTTGTAGGTTTTGAGGGAGAGTTCAGTCCATTAATGTTTATTGATACTATTTTTAATTTGTCCATTTTGTCCCAATGTTGTTGCCATATCTGCTTTATCCTTTTCTGTGTTTGTTTCTTCTTTGCAGCTCTTAATCTGTGAGCTTTGCTTTGACTTGCTTAAAGGGTTTTTTCCAGTTCTTCTGTATAAATCTTCTGCTTGTAATTCTTCAGCCAGTTGCTTGGCTTGTTCTTATGTTGTAATTAGTCTTCTTCCTTTTGGTAGGAAAACCTCTATTGCAAATCATATCTTCCAGCAACATTTTTATTTCTTTGTCTTGTAGGATCTGGCTCAGAAAATCAAAAGTTTGAAAAATCTACATTTCTTTTTCTGCAACTTAAGTGGTGATTCTCTTTGCTTCTTTAATATTGCGTCTTGTGTTTTCTTATGAGTGAAACAAACTAATATATATTGGGGTAACTTGTTCTTGTATGCAAATCTTGTTCTTGAATGCAAATTCACTCTAAATATCTGGTCAATATCAGGCAAGTATCCTTGTATCTTCAAATAATTCTGAAGCAAATCACGAAAGCTCTTTTCCAAGTGTTCTGAGATGCCTCTGAAATGCTGGTTATTAGATCTGCATTGAGTTTCCAGGATTTCAATTCTTTGTTCTGCTTTCTCAGTCCGACAATCTTGCCTTTCTAAATAGATATTGTTATCTTTTGCTTCTCTTTAATTCTTACGATTTCTTGTGTTTGCTCTTGTAGTTTTATGTTAATTTCTGATAATCCAGCCAATAATTCTTAGCATGCTTCTTGGAAGTTCTTCTGAGTTCTTCCTCAAATTGTTGCATTTGATGTATCAGTGTTTATATTTTTTCCACTTCAATTCTCTGATCTTCATCTGTTTCACCTACTTGCCTTTTATCATTTTGATGTGTTTCAGTTGCCATTCTTCTTTTTGTTTTGTTTGTTAAATATTATACAAACTTTACAAACTTTCCATATATTGTTTTCTGTGTGAGTATACAAGTATACAGCTGTCAAAATTTAAACTATTAAAATAACCAAAATAAAGTATATATTTGTTATAATAAGGGGAGGTGTTCTTAAATCCTTATATAAAAGCTATTTGAAGCAGGTAATGAACATTCTAATCAGGAATTATAAAGATAAGAAAGGTAGCTTATCTCCTAGTCATCATTTCACAGTCATCATTATGTCACCAACAGAACAGTTTTATATCACCATTTTATATCACCTATTATTTTTATCATCTATTTTACATCATTTTATATCATCTATTAAAATTTGAGTTTAATAAGAAAGGGGAAGGAGAGAAGTGATGAAGGATGGGGGGGAGAGAGAGGGAAAATAAACCAAAAAAGAGAGAAAAGAGGTAAAAGGGAAAGTGGGGGAGGGAATATTAAAAATGATGGGAATAAAAGTAAAAAATGGAATAGGGAAAAAAATAAATTTAAGGTTTTTAAAAAATGGAAAAATAAAAAGAGTTTATATTCAGTAATATTTAAAATATTAACATTGTAAAAAAGGAAGGAAAAGAAAAAAGATAATGATTATATTGGCTCTTAAAAGTCTGTCTTGATCTATTATAATTTATCCAAAGCTGGCAAAAAAAAGAGAGAGAGAGAGAAGAAGAGATTGGATTTATACCCCGCCCTTCACTTGGAGTCTCAGAGCGGCTTACAAACTCCTTTCCCTTCCCCTCCCCACAACAGACACCCTGTGAGGTGGGCGGGGCTGAGAGAACTCTGACACAAACTGCTCTTTTTCAAGGACAGCTGTGCCAGAGCTTGTGACTGACCCAAGGTCACATCAGCAGGTGCAAGTGGAGGAGTGGGGAATCAAACCCGGTTCTCCCAGATTAGAGTCCGCACACTTAACCACTACACCAAACTGGCTAGTGATTAACTCATGACAAATTTTTGGGTATGTTAATCCAAGATCCCCAAAGATCAAGGAAAAGCAAGGTCGGGTCAACAGGGATACTATATCCCGTGATCTGCTGTATTTGGGAAAGGACATCGCGCCAGAATTCTTCTATATGCTTATATTGCCACCAGCAGTGAGCAAAGGATCCTACTTCACCACATGTTTTCCAACACATTGGAGAGTGAGAGGAGGATATCTTAGATTGTATCTCAGGTGTAAGATACCATCGAGTAACTATCTTGTAATATTGTAATTTGGTTGAGATGACAGGTGAAAATAGCAGTTTGGAAAACCATATGTTGGACCATTGATCCTCAGAGAAATTGGTTTCACAGTCCTGTTGCCAACAGAGTTGGTAACGTAAGGGTTTGTTCCCGTTTTGGCTAATCAGGAGTTGATATATGACAGAGATAAGCTTCTATCCCGAGATCCGATGAGTTTCTCGAAGGGGGTCAGAGGAGACTTCATAATGGGCAGAAGATTGAAAAGTTGTGTCAAGTGTCCCAATAAAAGAACCAAAGGATGGTGTGCCCAAGTTTTTGATCCAGGGCCAATTTTGGCAGTAAGCCTTCCCAAGAGGAGATGTCTACAAGGCAAACTGTGTTAGCTTGTCTCCAGGTGTTGGCAAGCTCTTTGCAGTTTCCTGGGAGGAACCAAGGTTGATGTAAAAAAGATGTGAACCTAGAGTTTTTTGGGACCAGAATGTTCCTTCATGAGTCCCAGTTCTTCAAGATCATCATACGGAAAGGATTGTGAGATATTTGGGTTGGTCGAGATCGGGATTCTGTCCATATGACATCTTGTATCGATAAAGGAGAGAAAAGAGGAGTGATTAGCTTGACCCAATCGTTTTGATCACCATCACGTAGCATTTTAATGATAGGAACCAACAGTGTCGTCTTATAGTATGTCATCAAGTCCAGAAATTTTAGGCCACCCTGCGAGGTGTGTCTCCGGATTGTTTGGAAGCTTATTCTAGGTCTGTAATATTTCAGTGTATTGAAAAAGTAAATGGACTTTTATTAAACTCTTGTTTTCTTAAATTTAGGCTCCACTCAGTACTCCAGTTACAGAGGACAAATTTGGAATATTGACAAAAAGCTCTAGAATTCCAGTTCCCATTCTTCCAGGTACAGTTTGTGATGAAGAAGGAAAAACAAATGCTTACAATATATATATATATATAATGCTTACAAAAGGTGTTCTTCTTGTTCATCTCTGTGTAGGCATATTAAGGACTTTACTCCGTATTTCTAATAGCCATAACCGTGGCAAGACAAGCTAGTAATCTCTGCATCTGTGAGTAGACTCTCTCCTAATGTTTCGTAAAGACAAAGCTGTCTGCCAAGCAGGTGTCTTCTTTTTACCCAAGAAAGTCTCTAGGTTCCATCACAACCAGGTGCTCATTTTACCAACCTGCTTCCCATTCCTTCCTTGAATACAGAAAGAGCAGTAAACTGTGTTTGCCAGGCTCTGGCATATTATGTGAACAGGTGTGTGCCTTGTTTGTCTGATAAGTTGGCATGAATAAAGATCAAAGTGTGTCCCCTCAACATGTGAGCCACTGTGTTATAGTGGTAATTAGACTCTGTTATGAATTTGCATGCAGACCATTTCCTGTTTTGGTTACAGCCAGTTTCACCTGGGCAGTCGCTTCAGCAGGTGCATTCCTTTCCCAGAACTGTACAGAGCAGCTACTTGGTGTCAGCTATCCATGTGGTCAGGCATTATGCCTCTTTTGTGAGGACCAAGTGGAGACATCCTTCAGAATAGGAATGCTTGATGCTGTCCTCTCGTGTTCTTATTTGTTCTTTTCTCCAAATCAGATTACTTTGCTAATCTCTTGACCATTGCATGCCTGCAGAGAGACCACAAAAGAAGAACATAAGAACATAAGAACATAAGAGATGCCAATGTTGGATCAGGCCAAAGGCCCATCCAGTCCAACACTCTGTATCCCACAGTGGCCAGAAATACCAGTGCCATCAGGAGGTCCACCAGTGGGGCCAGGACATTAGAAGCCCTCCCACTGTTGACCCCCCCCCCAGCACCAAGATGACAGAGCATCACTTGCCCCAGAGTCCCTATCTATACCTTGTGGCTAATAGCCACTGATGGACCTCTGCTCCATATGCTTATCTAATTCCCTTTTGAAGCCGTCCATGCTTGTAGCCGCCACCACTTCCTGTGGCAGGGAATTCCAAGTGTTAATCACTCTTTGGGTGAAGAAGTACTTCCTTTTTTATTTTAAGAAGAAGTTGCTTACCTGTAACTCATGTTCTTTGTTTGGATATCAGTGCAGTCACACAAACAGGTGTATTTGGCCTGCTGCATCATTCTAGAAAAGAACTGAAGGGGGAGGTGTGATTCTGCTGTATTCTCTCCTTGCAATGTTCATACCTGATGTCTGAAATCATCTCTCTAGAATATTGTGAAATGGTGCTCAGTCCATACTGTGACTGCAAAGATGACCGCATGAAGAATGCTAGTTTCCTTTTCTTTCACTCAAGAAAATGAATAATAGTAACCAAGCAATGTTGCATCAACTTTATTTCATTATTTAAGACATTTCTATGCTGCCTTTTCACCCAAATAGGGTCCCCAAGGTGGTGAACATTAAAATCATTAAGACTATAAAACAGCATTAAATATATGTAAACTATTTAAACAATTCAATAAAAGCATAAACACACATAACACCATAACCAGGGAGGAAGCCAATAATAGTTATTGCGGATATGGCAAGCAAAACAAAAAAAAGTCTTACCTGCTTTTGGAAGACAAGAATAGAAGGGGACAGACTGGTCTTCCTGGGAAGGGAGTTCCAAACTTTTGGTGCCACTAGTGAGAAGGACCCTTTTTTGTATTGCCACCCATCTAGCCTCACATGGCAGGAGCACCTGAAGCAGGGTTTCTGAAGATGACCAGAGTAGACTGGTAGGTACATGGTGGTCCTTCAGATATGTTGGTCAGTGTGGTAAAGAGTGTTGGAGTAGTATCTGCGAGACTCGGGTTCAAATCCCCACATGCCATAGAAGATCACTGGGTGCCCTTGGGCCAGGCACATTGTCTCAGCCTAACCTACCTGACAGGGTTGTTGCGGGGATAAAATGGAGGAGAGAAGAACGATGTAAGCTGCTTTGAGTCCCCATTTCAGATGTGAGGCTAGATGTGAGGGCAATCTGGCTGCGACATCTGTCACCCCATTGATCGCCAGGGTTGATTCGGCTGATCTGGCTGGCTAGGCGGGTATCCCCTACCTCCCTCACCGCTCCATGTGTGTCCCTCCTGAAGCTGTGTGCTCAGTCAAAGAGGATGACCATCCCAGATAGGAGTGTACTGTTCTTCGGTCAAGGGTATACGATAGCTGCGCTCCCCTGCTAGAATTTCCAAACAAGCTTAAGGTACATTTGTTGTAGGAGTCCCCATTTAGGAGAAAAGTGGGGTACAAATGAATTAATTAAATAAATATAGCGCTTTAAGGGTCAAAAGCAATGCTGTGACTTGAGCCTGGAAGTAAATGTGGAGCCGGTGTCAGTGGAACAGGACTGGAATGATGTGGTCCCTGGGTGCAGCATTCTGTACTAACTGTAGCTTCTGAACAATCTTCAAGAGCAGCCTCACACAGAGCCATTGAAGTAATCTAATCTAGATGTTACCAGAGCATGTACCACACTGGCAAGATTTTTCCCACCCAGGAAGGGCTGCAGCTGGCTCCAAGCACCCTCCAAGCTCCCTCCTTTAGGGAGTGCAGCCCATCCAGAGCAGGAATCCCAATTCCTGGGTCAAATCTACCTCCCCCCCAGTAGCACCTCTATTTTGTTAGGATTAAGTTTCAGTGTATTAGCCCTCAGCCATCCCGAAACTGCTTCTGGGTGTCTGTTCATGGTTTCCACAGCCTCCCTGGGATCTGTAGAAGCACAAGTTATAGCTGAGTGTTATCTGTGTATTGGTTTTATGTAGATGATGATGAAAGACAAGGGGGGACAAGATAGAACCTTGTGGTATCCTAGAGGCCAAGGGATGCGGAGCAACAGTCCCCAGCACCACACTCTGAAACCTACCTTTGAGGTAGGACTGAAACCATTGTAGAATAATGCCTCCCTTTTGCAATCACAAAAGTTGATCCAGAAGTTTACCATGATTGATGGTATCAAAAGCCTCCCAAGGAGAATTAACAGGGTCACACTCCCCCATCCATCTCCCAAGGCAACCAAGGCTGTTTCAGCCCCATGACCAGGCCTGAAACCCGATTGGAAAGGATCCAAACATTCTGCTTCATTCAGAAATCCTTGAAGGTGCCTAGCCACTGTGATATCATGCTAGCTAAATGTCAATTATCTGGCCTTTGGGAGCAAGTAAAAAAGTCTGTTCCTTGTGACTATGCAAAGAAATCTTCGTCATGGGGAAGGGGGGAGGAGAATCCAGAGGTTTATTCTGGGATTAGTGGTTGTTAATCTTCTAGGTGCCACAGGACTCCTGTTTGTTTTTGCTGAAATGGTTCTGTCAAATCATAAGTATGGTATAAATGGCTAATGTAGTTAACATAGATCAGACAGGCAACTAAAACATATTCTGTGTTAGTAAAGTTTGTGAACTTGTTTCTAAGGCTGGTGAGAGGTTGTGTAAGTCACGAGTATGGTAGAATCTGAACACTGAATTAAATTTTGTGTCGTGCTTAATGACATCTGACCGTGTTGTGCTTCTTTCTTTTCACTAGGCCTTCCAATGACTAATCATGGGAACTACATAATTCGCCTGGGGCACTTTGTGAGCTGGCTTGGAGAGCAAGCAGAAGCACTCGGTGTTGAAATCTATCCTGGCTATGCAGCAGCAGAGGTAATAGTATAAGTATTGCTGTTTAATTTCGTGTGCATGTATATACCTCCTTTACATAGTTATTTTAAAATCTTTACGCCACCTCTCCAGAGTCCTACTCAAGGCAGCTCACAAAGTACCGACAATACAAAAATGAAATAATGAAACGAGATCATTAAATTATCAATTCTCATGCCTTATACAGGTTTTTTGTTTGTTTTCCAATTCTGTAGTAGTGGCCCTGCCAAATTGTTTATTGGAGGAGGTCTTTTGCTGTCTAATTGAATTGCTTTTAAAATACTGTAATCTGACTTGATTCTCGGGGGAGGGGGGCTATAAATGAAGTAAACAGAATAAAAAAAATAAAATTCAGCAACCTAAAGTGGAATCCGTAAAAAAAAACCTTTAGGCTACCAGTAGACCATAAAAACACCTGATTAAAAAAAAACCTGGGTAAAGAGAAATGTTTTGGCCTGACACACCTAAGACAGTAAAGTAGAAGTCTCAAGTGTGAGAGCGCTGCAGAAGTGAGATGCTGCTACCGGTAAAGCCCTGTCTCTGTTTGCAGGCAAGAGCATGGAGACCAGGGCTTGTTATGCGAATTTTAATTGGGCTGGACAGTGCGGGAGAAGGTGGTCCTCCAGTATAAGATTTGCCTAATGTGCTATAAAATCCACGTGATACCTAAAATGGTTGTAAATCTTTTGGAAACAATCTACAACTGATTTTCTATCAGGGGTGACTTAAAATTATGCTTGATACTGTTTGTGTAATTGCATTGTTATGATTTTTCTTCATGTATTTCCATGCTATTTCAGGCAAATATCAAAGTAGAAATAATAATAGCAACAATTAGACATCTAGGAACTATACAAAAGATAAAATTACAGAAGCACAGTCTAATAAATATGTTGAAGTGATAGTTTAAAAAATATTTCTGTAGGTTCTTTTCCATGAAGATGGCAGCGTGAAAGGGATCGCCACAAATGATGTCGGCATCCAAAAGGATGGGGCACCTAAGGTAACTGTTTATTTACTTCCCAATCTGCTAGCTCTTAACAAAAAGTGTATTGCCAAAGGAGCCATCAGCTAGTGCTGTTCTACTGCATTATCTCCAAGGACTGGGAGAGTATATCCATTAAGAAGATTTCTACTCCACCATTCAGGTCAGTGTCTAAGGTGGCTACTGATCAAAAACTACAATAGATCATATGCACAATATCCCCTTCTTACTTCAGCACTTGCAAATACCAGTGTGCTTACGGCAAAACACATTTACTATATAACATATGAAGTGGTCTCTCCTAGTATTTCCTTAGCAGAGCTGCCAGGCATACATATTCCTGTGCCTGGTCCATGCCTCAGCCCCAGCCCTTCGCTTTTCTGTTCCTGGGGTGCTGCAGGAGATCATGGCGGGTCTGGTCGTAGCTAAGTCCATGCTGGGACCTCCAGGCCTGAGGGCCCTGCTGGCTCAGGAGGTGGTGCCAGTGCTGGCTCAGAGTCCCTTTGGGGAGAGGCATTGGAAAGTCTGTCTCACCGGGAGTGTCTGCCAAGGAGGGGCTTTAGGCCAGGTTGTCCTCCTCCTCTGAGGGCTCATCTTCCCATGCTAAATCATGGCAGTCTGTAACACCTCCCAGCAAACTTCACATTGCCTGTGTGATGGCAACATTTTGATGTTCTTCTGTTCTAGGCAACTTTTGAAAGAGGTTTGGAACTGCATGCCAAAATCACAGTATTTGCAGAAGGTTGTCACGGTCATCTTGCAAAGCAATTATACAACACATACAACCTGAGGGAGAACTGCCAGCCCCAGACTTATGGCATTGGACTTAAGGAGGTATTGCAATAGTACTGATTTACTGTATGAATCCTATATTATAGGTATGTTAGCTGCACTGAACTCTTTAAAGCTCTGTTGTCACTTATAGTGTAGCCTGATAATTTATTTTATAGTAGAACTAAATGAGTTGTAAATTTCTGCTGTCATATCATTTTGAACAATACTATTTGTAGCATTCTTTGGCGGAGGTCACCAAATCCCAATGAGTGGCAGCATTCTTTATTCTGTGTTTTTTTTTAAGAAAAAAACCCCATGCAGATTTTTTTAAATGTCAGATAGTTTTGACTTGTAAATAAATGTCCAATTGAAGTGTCCCAATGTTTCTTTTTTAAGGTCAACTTTTAGCCTTAAGAATAATTGACTGTGTCCCTGAATAAAGGGAGAACCAAGGCACAGCCAAGTTGGAAAGATTTTCCAGGTATTACAGGGCTGATTGTAGGCCCCGTCTCTGTATTATGGCTATTTTACTTCACTGAGTAGGCTAGGCTTGTCCTCTTTATTGGAATGATAGCTAAAAATAGTTTTAAAGTGGATCTTCTTTTTCAGGGTGGTTATACTTGTTTTGATCCATTCCAGAACAGGTGCATTGTTGAGAAATGTGCTTCGAATTCTGGAATGTCATTGATAGTTTTAGGAATAGCATGAATCAGCTTAAACTCTCACAAAGATAGGATTTAAGGTTATTAGTAGGACATGTATATTATACAAGAGAATTGATTCTGAAAATTCTGTCTAAAGATATCAGGCTTATTGACATTGTTTCCAAATATATGTCTGTGTGTGATTTAGGGCTTAAGTAATAGACATTTCCTCCAGTTCAGATTAACCAGTTAATATACTGCAAAGTATCTGTGGCTGCAGATAGTAGTAGCTAATTAACAGTGAGTTCTAAAGTTGTCCAAAAAGAGCTTGCTGCTTCTGCCTCTAAATAATCCATGTCCAAATATTGTAGTCTTATTTGGTAGTCTAACCAGTCATTCATACTAGTAAGTAACAGATACATTATGCCATTGCTATGAAATATTCAAGCATGAAAAAACCTCTTAATTATATCATAACTCAGCGCAAACTGCTTTGGATAGCATGTTTTGGCTGTCAGCATTGAATCTTATTCTGTAGAATCGAAAATTAGATGTAATATTGTGATTTTGGTTTAAATTTGGGGAAAGCCTCTGCTGAACTGTGGGGTTTCTCTCTTCTAGCTGTGGCTTATTGATGAAAAGAAATGGAAACCAGGAAGAGTGGAGCATACAGTTGGCTGGCCTTTGGACAGACATACATACGGAGGATCATTTCTTTATCATTTAAATGAGGGTGAACCTCTGGTGGCTCTAGGATTTGTGGTAAGTATTATGCCTTTGCCATGAAACTTTACTTTGGAATGTTTTCTCCTCATTACAAACATTAATCTGCATTTGCTAGCTAAAGTAAATATTACACACTGAAGTATCAGTGTAGAAAGTGTCAATAAGGCAGAAATCTGGACTTCTAATTGCCCATTGTTTGTTCTGGGTATAGAACGTGGTAATATTACTGCTTCTTGAATAAACAGTCTTGTAGCATCTGACACCTGCCTTTTGTAATGTTATTGTAATGTTATATTTACAGCTTCATTGCTGATAGCTGTGATAATTCTGTATCAAAAGAAATCTGTGATGCATGCATGCAGAAGCACACTTTATGCTCCTGAGGGCTGCACATTGGTAATCAAAGCAAGGTTTAGGCCTGAGCCCTGATGCAGATGAATCCCAGGATGCTTTCCCAGTCAGTGTTTTGATTCATGATGACTGTATATTCATTTATTAAAGAGCTGCTTGAAATGTTCTGAATTGGTGTTTGTAATGACTTCATGTTTTGGTGTGTGTGTTTCTTTAAACGTTCAGTTTGACTGCAGTACTGTAAGAAGAGTAATAGAGGGAGACAGGTGTGAGGTGATTGGCTAATGACTGAGAGTCTGGGAGGAGGGTGTCTGAGAGGATTCTGTGTGTGAAGTTTGAAGGGAGAGCATAGTCTGTGTGACTATGGGAGATTTTGAGTCTATTCTGTGTGAAAAAGACAAACAGTTTAGTCTGTGTGAATATGAGTGGAGTTTTGGGAGTTTGAGAGACTGTAACACCAAGCTTTGCCAGTTATATTTACAAGTTCCTTTCATCAGCAACAGTTCAAAATAGCCAGAAACCTATTTTGTTCTTTATTAAATAAATCATGTTTTGTTTAAACTTATCCCAGAAATCAGAATAGGCCTTCCTCAGGGCCACATAGTCCTCTGAAGTGCCCAGACCCTAGTTCATCCTACCAAAAGAGAGAGATTTGGAATTTTTAATTCCTGGTGGCAGCAGAATCTACCAAGTTTAGGTACACAGAGGGTATTTTAAAGGCAAAACAGTCCCTCTAATAAGAAAGGATGCCACAGTGCTCTTAGGGGCAAAGCTTTGTTGGATTTCCAGCCCAAAATGTGCCTTCTTCCAAAGTGTGTATTAGATTTGCAGCTCCCCCTTCTGTTGCTATTGGGACAGCCCTTCTTGTTGTTCTTATGTTGGGAACCTCTTAATACACAACAGTGGTCCTATACCTTTTCAGGGGGGGAAATTATGTTCAGTGAGGCTCAATTTCTTACACTGAAGCATCTTCTGCACCTTTTGGCTATAATTACAGAGTCTTTTATGTATCATCTAAGGTTATATTGTACTGTGGTTATGGCAGTAAAGCCTTGTCGCAGAAGGTGCATGCAGCAGGGAGGGGGAGACAGAGTGAGAAAGAGAGAGAGACGTACCAGACAGGAACAGATGGATGGTGGGGGTGGGGGAGAGATTTATATTCATGGCTAGCACAGTGGGTAGCTAAGTGGGGATGGTTTGTATGCACTGGAATTATTTGCCAGAATGTTAGCAGCAAGCCTCAAGTTAGCTGTATGGAGTTAAAAGAAAGTTTATTTTTTAATTAAGGTCATAATTTTAAAAGAGATGCTTTTTAGCACCAGTTGATGGTAACTTTTAGATCCTTTAATCCATTTTACTTAACAGGGAGGCATCGACATCAATCCTGCTAAGTATTTGTTTCTTCCCAGCCTGATGCTATAGTCAGCATCCCTATAAGCTGCTGGTGCTCCACACAAGCAGCCTCATTTCCATATAATACTGCACACTTGCAGACTGTTCTTCAGCAGCAAATCAGAGGATAGACTGGCCTACTCTAAAAAATATAGGAAAGGTCTGTTACAGGTGCATAAAGGCTCGCCCTCTTCCAGAACCAGACGCTGCATACACATGTCATTTTTGTGCATATGATAAGAAAAGCTGGTATGTGAACCATAAGGGCTGTATTCATGGGCAGTTGCTGCTCAGAGGGTCATCCTTCAGCAAACTGTATGGATCTCTTATTAATGTATACAGGGAACACGGGAGTGGTGATAACTAACAAGCAGTTAGTATTATAGGGGGAAAGTTGTGTGTTGATATTCTGCCTTGGAAGCATAACATGCAATACTTTTTAAAAGAAGTAAATCCAAAGGTGAATGGATACAGTTCTTCTTGCTGTTGGGTTGGAGGGATTTTGTTGTTGTAATATTCTGTTTGTTTATATTTTTATAGATTGGCTTGGATTATCAAAATCCTTTCTTAAACCCGTTTAAGGAATTCCAGAGGTGGAAACACCATCCCAGTGTACAGCCGACTTTGGAAGGTGGAAATAGGATTGCTTATGGTGCCCGAGCTCTTAATGAAGGTGGCTTCCAGGTAAAATTCTAGTAATATAGGTTGTTTACTGGACTTTTCAGTTAAACATACTATAAAAAAGAACAGTCCTTGAGCAAAATCACATTGCAAGACAATATAGGAAGTAGGATTAATAGGATCTGTCTTGGGCCCATATTTTGCAGCAAAACTATACATATCTTGATAAAGAAAAAAGGTTGGACTTCCAGTTTAAACGTTTTGCCGCTCGGACGTGTCTCGTCTCGCTTAGATGGAAACACCCGGAGACCCGGCTGGCGGGAGGGGTTCGAGTTCATCCCGGACCCGCCCCCCCCCCCGGGTCTCTGTAGGAGACCCCCAGCCCGGGGAGCTGAGGAGAGCCTCTTCCAAGGCGACGGCCCAGGAATTGAGGCTCACCTTCTTCCCCGATAGGTACCGTTGCTGCGGAGCCAGCATGGTGCCCAGAGACGATTGCCTGAGCAAACGAGCATGATCAAACTTCTAAAAAGACTTTCAAAAGACCTCCAAGGCTACAAACTGTTAAGCAAAGCTCAGGTGAAAAATAAGCGAATGGAGCCTTGGTTGTAATTGGAAGCGCCTAAGTTTGAAGTGGGGCGGAGGAGATTTCAAGCCCCCCCCCCATATGAGTAATCTGTAAAAACAGTTTTAAGTTGAAAATATACAGACTTTGAGCCAAACCAAGCGTATAAGAAGTTAAGCAAACGCAAAAGCTGCTAAAATATACGAAGCTTTGTTTTGGAAAACTTACTTCTTGTTTATATTATGGCTGGGAGAGAACGGAGAGCGCCGGAGAAAAAACTGGTGACCAGAAATAACATACCAATGACTCCCTCCCAGAACCAGGAAGCATCTACAGACTTCTCTTCGTTGTTAGCAAGTGCACTGCGCCCTCTAATGGATCAGATGACTACTCTCAACACTAAGCTAGATAATGTGCAAAAACAACTAAAGCAGATGGATGAGAACCTCAGCAACCGAGAAAACGTTGAAAAAGATGGAAAAACAGACAGAGTATTAATAAAAGAGTGGATGAAGCAGAGAAGGAGAGATCATCAGATAAAATGCAACTAATACAGCTCCAGCTGGAAAGATCCATGTATGTTCTACGTTTTGATGGGATACCTGAAAATAAGAATGAGGACTTAAAGGAACTCTTGGCGGTTGCCTTGGCCCCGCTAATGGATTATATACAAGAAGACTTAATTAAGGAAATGGATGTGGCGTACAGGAC